>NC_022025.1:3167493-3181583 GCF_000317375.1 Microtus ochrogaster
CAATCCTCTGTCCTGGTGTCTTACAAGCGTCGTGTATTTACTAGTAGCAGTTCTTGAGGCTGGCGGTCTGAGATGAACCTCAGTCTAGTCCCGGTCCAGTGAGAGTGCTGTTCTAACTGCAGAGCTCCTGACTTCCTGCAGTGACCAGACAGAAGGGATGCTTTGTCTTCTGTCCTCCTGGTAAATGCACCAGCGCCACTCATGAGGGTTCTACTCTCATGGTTTAACTGTGTTCCAGTGGCCCCATTTCCCACTACCATCCCACCAGAGATTATACTGGAATGTAATGCCCTTTGAGATCTGTGCCATAAACCTTGAGGCCATAGCATTCACTAAATGGGGTTTTATATGAGGTTGTGCTCATACACCATAACTTCAAGGATCACGTATGCCATTGAAGGCAAAGTCCTTCAATTCTTTAGGTAATTTAATAATACTCCTTGTATAGCTAATCCGTGTCTTGTTTATTTATTAATTAGTGTATTATTTATGTTGCCAACCTTTTCATGATCTTAAGAATTGCTGCTATAGCTTCCTCCTGCAGCAGATGAGAGCAGACACAGAAACCCACAGTCAGACATTGTACAGAGAGTGAGGGACCTTGGAAACCCTCCGCCCTAAATGGCAAGTCTCCATCAAATCCTTCTCCTCAGAGCTCAGGGAACCCCACAGAAGGGGAGGCAGAAAGAGTGTGAGACCCAGGGTGGATACAGGACATCGGGAAAGCAAGGCCCTCAGTTCATATGAGCTCACAGAGACTGAGGCAGCATGCATAGGGCCTGCATGGGTCTGCACCAGGTCTTCCGAGTATGTACAATGGCTTCCAGTTTAGCGTTTTTAATCAGATTCCTGAGCATATGAATGAGTGGGTCTCTGATTCTTAGGCCTTCTCTTTGGCTCTTTTTCTTCTGTTTGTCTTGTCCAACTCAGATGTGATCATTTTTCTTTTATTATATTTTCTTTTTAATATTTTAATATTATCCCTTATAAGCCTGTGGTTTCCAATGAGACAGAAAGGGAGTGGATCCTGATGGGAGGGCAGGTGGGGAGGAACTGAGGAGTAGAGACTGGGGAACCCGTAATCAGGATATAGTATGTGAGAAAGTAAAGCATTTTCAGTAAGAGGAAAACAGTTGCTGCTGTAAAGATACCCATATAGGTACATATGGGGTACAGTTTTATTTTGCTGCTGTATGTGTACTGTATGTAACTCTTTACTGTTTCTGAGTCAGGGGTATGTTCTCTGTCATGCTTCCTTCTTCCCCTCCTGCCTCTGTCTGCGGAGTACTGCCAGCGACGCTTTCGTTCTGGTGAAGGTGACTATGCCTTCACATATCCCGTGTGACAGATGGGGTAAAGCAAACTGTGGGTTTAAGAGAAGACACATTGAAGGATAATTGAAGAGCACCAGTATTTCTCCGTCAGTTCTGGTTCAGTCTTGTGTTTTTAACAATCAGCACATCTGAGTTTGTACAGCCACTGTTAACATTGGTCATCGAAGAAAGTACGTGACCACTTTCCTTGTCTATTTCTCCATCCTTCTCTTCACTACCTGCACTGACTGGCTGAGTGGCATCCTCATTGTGGCATGGACAGCAGGAGTCCATAGCTTGCTGGTAGGATATAAGTTGAAATAACAAATTGCACTTTTTCATAAATATTTGAGAAATGTGCAGGGAACTTGCTGAGTTCAAAGCAGGACAAACATCCCTCTTAGTTTCTAGTGTGTTCATGTGCCGTCCTCTGCTCTGACCTGAACGGTTAGGCTGAGAGCCTCCTGCTGGTCTGTCTACCATGTTAGATCTGTTTAACAGATGGACATTTGTGGCTGAAATGACGGAAATATGAATCTGCTTTTAAAAATAGCTTAATAATTTTTTGTATATTTCCAGAAATAGTTTTATTAAAAACAAGGATATGGTAAATGTAACCATATAAGAATATGACCCCAAATTGTAGTACAGTTAGCTAAAAAAGGGAAAAAGATCCTATACGCTTGGGTATTTTGATTTACCCTTCTTATCAGGGTTCATTAGTTATACAAACTATGACATGAAGCAGAAATGAAGGAAAGTGCTCTGTAATGGAGCCGAGGGCTGTGGGAAAGTTCCAGAAGTTCAGAAGGGGCCCAGTCATCTGAGGCCCTAAGAGGGTACACTCTGGAGATGATGATGGTGTGTGTGTGTGTCTGTGTACTGTGTATATGTTTATGTGTATGTTTGTGTGTATAAACCTTTTGTATTTATTTTTTAATGGTGAAAACAAAAATTATTAATTTGGAGTCTAAAAAGGATAAGTACTGAGCTTAGAATTTCATAGTGAGAAAACTTTTGAGTCAGGACGAGAAACAATAAGATGTACATACAGTTTGAAGAGGGACATTACTGGGTTGACATATATGACCAGTGTCCCCCAGTGGACATTGACAGACAGCAGAGGTGTTGCTCTGAGAAGCTGGAAGCTTTGTCCAGGAAGATCAAGAGGGACTACTGGTGCAGCCCCAGTAAGAGGCTGAAGGACCCCAGAGAGATGGTGGCGCAAATCCACATAGGAAAGCAGAGCGATCTGGGGTGCATGGTCTGTGAGCAATGGCAGGATAGAAAAGCATGGATCACGCACATGTGTACGGCCTCCCTGCTTTTTCATGCTGCACTCTGTCCAGGCCCCAGACCACAGCTGGGGCCACACATGGTCTAGACGAGTATTTGCCTTCCTTTCCTTCTCAGGTGACGCGCGTCTCTGGAAACAGCCTGAAGACATAGCAAAAGTGTGCTTTCCCATTCTCGCTCAGCCCACTCAGGTTGGCCACCAAGACTAACTACCACAGAAACTAATGGCGTAAATAATATATGCTCCTGGTCTTCTGAGACAGATAATATTTGTAAGTTATTCTGCATTGAAGGATTGATGCATAATCATTGCAAGCAACATTTTGAATATGGAGAATGTTTGGAAGGAATATAGCATGTTGGCTGGGAGCAGAGATTTTAGCTTCAGACCCTGGTGTCAACTACCTGCCCTCCCAAGCCTCAGTTTCTTCTTTTGCAGAAACAGGATCAGCAATTGTGACTACCTCTTCGTATGGCCGAGAAGGATGGATTTGTTAATATACTCAAAAATATCTGGATCAGTACCTGGTGCTTGGCAAATGTCTAGCGCGTGGTAACTGATCCCCCTGGCACTGTGATGCAGGCAGGGGAACATTAACAGAAAATTTGATGTGCTCACATTCTTCCCCCATGGGAAAACAGCGTGAACTGCTGTGGATGGACAGCATCAGCACAGTGCCGTGCAGGGCGCCTAGTCTTTAAAATGTTGTCCGTACTAAGTGTGGTTGATAAAGATCACCTGGGCCTCTGCTGTCCTTTCAGAAGAACGCTGAGGGGGCCCTCGCAGAGGCCTAGTGCAGACTGTGTTCCCTGGAACTGTGAAGCACACACCCGCACATGGAGGTCTGAGTCCTGAGGTCTGTCATGCTCTTAGAGCATCTTTAGAGTGTGTGCTGGTCTCATTGATGAAACGGGGCCTTTAACTAGACGAGATCCTGAGCTCCCAATTTACAGATAGCCTATATTTAACCGAGCGCCTGTGTCCAGTGCTGTCCCCCTCTCTCACTGTTCACACCCAGGCTATTGTGACACACCTTATCAGCATGAGTCACCTAGTGCCTGGGTGGAGAATTTCTCACCCTCCTGGAAGCCCTTCACATTCCAGCCTGTCTTTTGTCAACTGGAGCCGCAGTTGCTGGTGGTGACCAGCGATCCGATCCTGCTGCTGTCTCCTGAAGGTCTGAGGTTATTCAGTGTGTTGATGCTGGAGCTTAGGAGGTGACTCCAGAGCAGCAGCAAGGCTGGCTGTGCGGCCGGCTGCTCCAGGCAGTTTCCAGCACCTCCAACCAGTTCTGAGGATGAGAGGCAGAATTCCACTGTGTGCCTGCCCAAAAGACTAAGAGTGCTGCTCGCTGGGCTCCCTGGCAGGAATCCGAGAACAGCTCAAGAATCAAAATCAATTGAATTTCAACACAAGGCAGAGAAAATTGACACCGTCCCCGCAAGGCCACTTCCTTTGGGAGGAAAAGTTTATAAAGTATGTTATTTGCTTTAACGGAGTGCCCTAGGTCCTCAGAAGAATATGTTCAGCTTGTCTTAACTTTGAGGTGAAAAGGAACTGTCATGGCGGGGTGATTGTGGCTTGTATGTGTTGCTTATGTAAATGAGGAGTTTGTAAATTAGACGCTCGTTGTTTATGCTCATGGTTATTTCTCTGTGGTTGCTGGTGTGAGACATTTTTGATGATTTCACCCCCAATGTTTGAGGCTGAAGCAGTTTACCTTGAGTTCCCTGTAGTAAAACAGGGGTGAAGCCTAGGCTTGGGAAGGCAGAGTCTGGGTGGGAAGACATACCCGTACCTCGGCAGTGTAGTGCTGGAAGGTGTGCATATGGAATTCTCAAGTGTGAAGAAAAGTACAGAGGCAAGTACTGCTTCACTCTCTTGTTTCTGCCCTGAGCAGGTGCCTTTGGGAAGGGAGTTTAGAACAGTCCTCTCTTGGTGAGGGGTGAGTTCTCCTTTCCACTTGCTGGCATGGAAAAATTCTTACAACGTGTTTGTCACTTCAGAGGAAGGACCTTTAGCTGTCAACCTCCCCGTGTCGCTGTCTCCGAGTCAGTAAATCCCATCCCTCCTCCAGAAGGTCAGATGTGGGGAGCTAACGCTGGGACTCTTACCAGCACTTGGCACGCAGTGGTGCCAAACAACCATGAGCTGGTAGGATTACCTGCTGAAAATTGCCGTTTTATAAACTCCATATACAAGAGATAGATTATCTGTAGAGAGGAGTAAGCAGTCATCAACTTGTAGCCATGCTTATATCTGGAATACTATATGATTATTGTAACACATACTCGTAAACCCAGCCACTCCGAAAGCCCCAGGAAGGAAAGCTTGGGCACCACCGTGAGACCCCTGTCTCTGGCAAACAATGAAAGAATATGAAAATGGCAGCAACATATTTTGGCACAGATAATCATGAGCCCGAGTCTGAGTTCTGCTTTTTAGGTATGGCTAAGACGCTGCGTATTCAGGTTGCACATGTGTGGAGTTTGCTCATTTGCACACAGCATAGAGGTGAGCCTGTGTCTCGGTGTGAAGAGGAGGGGAGGGAATGGGCACCTCGGTGTGAAGAGGAGGGGAGGGAATGGACACCGGTCCTGCTAGTCACACAGCTCTCTTAGTCTCCTTTCCACTGAGTGTAATGTCGGCACACTCTGAAGGGTTTAGAAGATGGGTGGAGACACACACACACACACACACACACACACACACACACACACACACACACGTCCGTTTCCTATCGAAAGCTCTTTCTAGCTTTCATTACTCTCTCTATATAAACAGCAACTCCATTTCCTGCATATTTTTTTTGAACTGCGTTCATTTTGTTTCTGTAGGTAAATACTTCTGAGAAGAAACCATTGCTTGTGGTTGTTCTGTCCACCTTTTCCTCATGAGGGGCTAGAGTCTCCCAGGAGGAAGCAGCTGACCTTGCTGCAGCGGGTCTCTTGCCAGTATGTTCAGAACCCTGCTTTACTATTAATCCCTTTTTATTAAGGGTGTCTGTTTTTGATCTCTGAGGAGCAGCGGTCTTTCGCTTGTTTCCATAATTTCTGATTCAGTTCCTGAGCCAAGCATTAGTGAGCAAATCTGTGCTTCAAGCTTTTGGTCATGTTCTTCTATACAGTGTCTCTCTCAAAATCCATTGTACCGCCAGTCACTTTCAACTTTGGTCTAACAAAACCAAATTTCCAGTCAGGCTGACAGCTGAAGAGCTGGCTCCTTGGTAATGCTTGCCTCCTACAGTACTTTCCCTCCACAGAAGAGAAATAGTTTTGCAGAAAATAAGTTTACTTCTATTTTTATAGAGTCTGAAGCCAATGAAAATTATTTATAGTATCAATGAGAACCTTTCAGTAGATAATACTTCCCAAGGCTAATGTTTACATTCTACTTTTCACATTTTATTTAAAAATATTTTTTTCTGCAAAATTTGAGTTTTATTATATTTTAATATAAATAAATCATCTTTGTACTTTGCGTATACTTGCTATCTTTTGCTTAAAAACTTTCTAAATTGACTTTTTTTTTTTTTTGGTTGCTATAGCAGTATTTAAAGCCATTCTCTGCATTTGCTGTGCTCAGTGTGGAAGGTGCTGTCATGAAGTCTGGGGACCGAATGGTGAATGGTGTGGCCTTGGCATTTGCCCTCCAAGACCTCACAGTGCACTGGAAAGTAGGCTCAAAAAATAAAATAAAATAAAATAATGTTCAAGAATGTGTTAAAGTCAAAAGAAATTTCTAATTTTGCTAGCTCCAAAACAAATGAAACCTAACAAACACGATTTGAGAGATGATGACTTGTCGCATTGTGTCTGGATGAATGCACTTTTCCCATGAAATGTCTCATTTACAAGCATTATGATACTTTATTTTCTAAGTTTTTAAATGTGTCGCTGAAATCGTAGGGACTCAGTCATTTTCTCACGGCCATTTGAGATCTTCCATGCATGCAAGGCCTTGAAACACAGGCTTTAAATTTCTATGTGCAGCAAATCCAGAGGAAGAACAAAAAGCATGGCTTCTGTAAAATTTAAGATTCCAAGTGGCGACAGGGCTCCCCTCCCGTTGTGTTTTCACCAGAGGACGTCCAGCTCCAGCTGCAGTGGCAGGCCATGGCCTGAGCCATCACTGTGCGCTGGGAGTTTATCTGAGAACGGTCATGTTAGGTCATGGCAGGAAGAATCGCCTTCCTCAAAGCTAAACAAGCAACAACCTGTAGCCCCTTCAAGGCCTCAGAAGCCCGTCTGCAGTCTATGCTGCCAAGAGCTTTGTGCTCACACCCGGGGCCAAATCGTTTCCTTTTTGTTTTTTAAATTAGAGCAGGAAATGTCTATTAGCAACTTAATATCTTTGTCTCTCTAAAAATAATTCAGAAGCAAAAGCCAATTATTTGTTATCTTAAGAAGTTAGTGGTTTTTAATTATTTTTTTTTAAAGACAGCAAACAATATAATGGTTTTTTTCTTCTTTTTTTTTTTTTTGGTTTTCCGAGACAGAGTTTCTCTGTTGTTTTGGAGCCTATCGTGGAACTAGCTCTTGTAGACCAGGCTGGCCTCGAACTCATAGAGATCCTCCTGCCTCTGCCTCCCAAGTGCTGGGATTAAAGGCGTGTACCACCACCACCCGGCTTATAATGGGTTTCTTTTTTTTTTTTTTATTGAGAAAAGGAAAAAAAAAGTTTCCCACTCTTCCCAGCCTCCCATTTCCCTCCCCCTCCTCCCACCCTTCTCTCTCTCCCCCCAAACGACCCTATCCTATCCTATAGCAATACTGACGAATATCTTGCATATCATCATAGAACCTTCATCTGGTGATGGATGGAGATAGAGACCCACACTGGAACACTGGACTGAGCTCCCAAGGTCCCAATGAGGAGCGGAAGGAGGGAGAAGATGAGCAAGGAAGTCAGGACCACGAGGGGTGGACCCACCCACTGAGACAGTGGGGCTGATCTATTGGGAGCTCACCAAGGCCAGCTGGACTATGACTGAAAAAGCATGGGATAAACCCGGACTCTCTGAACATATAATGGGTTTCTTAATGGCACTTTTGGACGGATATTGTTATTCTTTGTTCTCCTTCCTCTCCCGGATCACCACCTTCCCTTGTTCCCCGTCTCCTTGCTGGTGTTCTGCCTTCCTTCCGAGGCCACCTTCAGCTGTATGCCACGTACATCTTTGGCCATTCTTTTTCGCTACTACTTTTCAAACCTTCCTTCCTCCTTTTTACCTTGATGTTCTACACACACACACACACACACACACACACACACACACACACACAGTCTTAAATTCTGTACCCGAGAAAACTTGATATCTGACTTTCTAGCCTGACTTTTGTTGTTTAACATAATTGTTCCAATTTTTTTATGGCTAAATAAAATTCCATCATGTATGTATATCATATTTACTTTTCCTTTCGTCTGTTCATGGATGTGTAGGCGGCTCTGGATGTTGGTGATTGTGAATAGCGCAGCAGTAATCTGGGTGTGCAAGGATCTCCGTACAGTGCTGATTTAGAGTCCCTGGGACATATATCCAGGCGTGTTGTAGTTTGCTGGCTCATAGGCCATTCAGTTTTCAGTGTTCTGAGAAACCTCTACACTGACTTTCATCCTGGCTCCATCAGTTGACTGGTTCTCACCAGTATGTCTAGATGCTCCTCTTCCCCATGCTTCCAAGCCTTTGTTTTCCTTTGTCCTCTTAGGGACAGCCACTCTGACTGGGGTGCGACAGAGTCTCAAAGCAGTTTTCAATCAGAAGGGTCAAGGAGGAATGCCTGTTAGAAGTAGACAGAGCAAGAGCCAAGAAACTTTATTACAGTTGATAATGATTACAGTGACCACAAATGATTAGGGCTCTCTCGCTCTCTCCCCTCCTTTCTTCACTCCCTCCCCCCTCCCTTTTTCCCTCCCTCTCCCCTCCCTCTCTCCCTCTTTCCTCCCCCTTCCCTTCCTCCCTCCTCCCTTTCTCTTCTTTTCTTTAAGACCAGGCCTCACTATGCATCCTTAGCTTGCCTGGAACTCTATATAGATCAGGTGGTTTTGAACTCACATAGATTTGCTGCGCCTGTCCCTTGGAGTGGTGCTGGGATTAAAGGCTTGAGCCACCATGCACAGCCAGTTTATGGCCTTTATCTTCTAATGTATCCACAGCAAGCCGATAGCAACGTGGAGGCTCTTCTATGCCTATATATAATTCTGTAAGAAGTAGTTTTACTGCCAAGGTTTGAAGGTGTTCTTGTAAATCTCAGATCTTGGTGAGCTCAGCCCTACCTTGGAACCCGAAAGTTTTACTAGAAAAAGTAACTTGACATTCTGTTTTTCTTAGAAAAGACAGGATTCCTGTGCAGTAAGTAATGTAAACTACATATTTGGAAATTCCTTTTGCTTGTTCCTTTTAATTTACTGGTGGTGGTTCATCAATTTTATGTATATAAAATTTAGGTGAGCTTAATTCTCATTTAATAAAAATACTATCAGCTAGGAGGTAGTGGTATAGGTCTTTAATCCCAGCACTTGGGAGGCAGAGGCAGGTAGATCTCTATGAGTTCAAGACCAGCCTAGTCTAAAGAGTGAGTTCCAGGATAGCCAGAGCTACATAGAAAAATTCTGTCTCAAAAAACAAAACATAAGCCAGGCGGTGGTGGCGCACGCCTTTAATCCTAGCACTTGGGAGGCAGAGGCAGGCGGATCTCTGTGAGTTCGAGACCAGCCTGGTCTACAAGAGCTAGTTCCAGGACAGGCTCCAACACCACAGAGAAACCCTGTCTCGAAAAAGAAAAAAAAACAACAAAAAACCCCCAAAACATAACAAACTCAGTATCAGAATCAGCATTAAACAATATAATATCCTCTGTCTGTCTCTCTGCCTCTGTTTCTGTTCCTGTATTTTCGTGTGTGTGTGTGTGTGTGTGTGTGTGTGTGTGTGTGCCCGTGCACTGGACATATCTGGAAGATCCATCTAAGGTACATCAAGCATGTGTTGAGGACAAGCAAGCTCACTTTATCTCCAGCTTTTATATCCTGTTATATTTAAGGCTCAACATTGTCAGATCTTCAAACTGTCAAGGAAGCCAAGAAATCCTGATTCCTAAGGGTCTTTGGATGCCTTCATGTACTGCTTTTCCATAGCAGCTCGATGAACATCAGCAAACAAGTTAAAAAGCAGAAAGGAGGCTAAAAGCAGGGGGTGCCTTTTAACCTCAGTTACAATCTGAGTAGTTACAAGTGTGACACAAAGCACTGACCGCACTTAGTGTGTAGCCAAACCACCACCACCACCACCACCACAGCAACAGCAACCCAAGACCTGACGCTGGAGTGAGATGTGCTGCTGGTCATATGATGGAGTTGGGTGGCGGGATGGGGGCTAGGTATTAGCATAATTTCATTGAATACATGAAGTTAAAAATGTTAGAGAATTTAGCGACAGGAGAGAAAGCTTCTGAGTAATGATGGGGATTCTTTCCAGGCTCAGACTGTCCTAGAAGTTTGACCCTCTTTCTGGAAATGTTGATATAAGAGAAAAAAGCAGGATTTCCAGAGTTACTTTCTGGTATGTGCTCATATATAATAATTCCCGTGCTTGGGGCTTTCAGGAACAGTATTGGGCAGCATCGTAGAGCAGTCCTTTTGTGGGTACATGCCATCATCCTCCAGCCCCCCTCCCTTCATCTGGGTGCTCCTTTCCTTTCTCTTCCGTCGATTCTTATGTGCTCCCCGGGTTCTTTTCATCTCAGACCCCGCGCTTGCTCTTGCCTTTGCCCTGGATAGAACATTGCAGACTTCATTTCTTGCTTTATTTCTAGGCTTAGCTCGAATATATTTTCTCTGAGGGAAAGCGTTTTCTCTAAGCTTTCATGTCATAAACTCTGGCTCTGGGTGGACTGAAGAGACAGACAAGAGCGGGCATGGGCGGTGTCCCATAATCCCCTCGTGTGGGAGACTGAGCCAGGAGGTTCATGAGTTCGTGTTAGCCTGGGCTGTGTACTGAGACCCCTGACAGCAAAAGAGGATGAGAGAGTGCACTGGGGTGTTCTGGGGTTTGTGTTCATATCTGTCTCTGGAAATGGTGCATTCTCTGCTACGGTTCTCTGAGAAATTACTCCATGAGCTTAATAGATAGCCTAGAGAAGGAAGTGGAGTTCCCTGCTTCCCCAGTGAGGCGCGCCGTGTCTCATTCCGGTGGCTTACCATACATGCGAGTGTATGAAGGGCCTGAGAGCCCGTGTCTCCAGTAGCTAACTGTGATGTAGTCTTTCTTGCCTGCCTTCCATCACTTCTGTTGGAGAACGTCTGTTTCTGTCTTGAGTATTGTTTGGTGTTGCACAAAGTATAGTTTAGGAAAATGCTGTGCTAAACATGGTTTTAATTAATTAGAGGAAATGTCTTAGAAAGGAATGTTCTAGAAGTAATGGGAATAGCAAGCAGATTTTATTCATCTCTCCATGACTTGACTTCAACGTTTCAATGTTTACTTCATTTTCAGAGGATTTTCTTTATAGCCAGGTCTGGCCTAATTGATTGTATTCCAAGCACAAGAAATGCATTTTTTTTATGTCAGTCTCCTAATAATTTTTATTTCAAAAATTTAAAACACATGTAAAAGTTAAGACAGTTCTATTATCCAAATTTAACTGTTACCAAAATTCCATATTATCTACCAATTCTTTGGCCAAACTCTTTTTAAAGTGTAATGAGAAATACTTTGCTGTTCATCTTGTGTGTGCATACTTTTCCTGGGAGGACCCAGGGGGACGGGGAGTGGAGCGGGCCTTATGAATAGCAGATGTGGATTTGCGGTGCCGCTGAACTGTGGGCCCCAGACTCCGGGAGCATCCTGAAAGGGATGTTACTTTATCTCAGTGCTCTTCCTGTGCCTACCAAGATGGAATTCTTGGGCAATTTGTAATACTGTGTTAATATTCACATTTGAAAAGTCAGAAATATAATCTCATACCATAGAATTCATTCCTTCCTATATTCATAAAAGTATGTATCATCACCACTGCTTAATTCCATAACCTTCCTCTCACTCCTAAAATATGCCCAATCTCATTAGCAGTAACTTTTCCCTTTTTCTCCTCCTGTAACTGTGGTTGTTATGGACACCGAATGGCCTGCTGGGCTGTATTCCTCCATACATACCACGTTTTGTTTTTCATTTATCACTTGGGGACATTTGGGCTGTCTCTACGTGCTGGCTACTGTGACTATACTGTTGTGAACATTCATCAGTAAGTTTTTGTTGGCATATGTTCTCATTTTTGGCATATATCAGGAAAATTGATCTTCCAGGACATCCCCCAACTGTATGACCGCCAGTAGGACAGCCCAGCACTTTGCAGAGTGCACTCTTTAAATCCCACCTGCGGTGCCAGGGAGTTCCACTTTCCACATCCTTCCTGATGCTATCAGTCACAGTGGCGTGGAAGTGTATACGGTCTAGACTGTCATTTCTGTAATGGTCAGTGAGTAGACACCTTTTCATCTTGATATTTGCTGTTGTATATCTTCTGTGGAGAACTGTCTTTTCATGCACTGGCTTCTGTCTGTCTGTCTATCTTCATCCATCCATCCGTCCATCTGTCTTTCTGTGTCCGTCCATCTGTCAGTCAGTCTGTTCATCCATCCATCCATCCATCCATCCATCCATCCATCCATCCATCCATCCATCCATCCATCCATCCAGTCTTTTCGAGACAGGGTTTCTCTGTGTAGCCCTAGCTGTCCTGGAACTAGATCTTGTAGTTCAGGCTGACCTCAGATCCACAGAGATCCACCTGCCTCTGCCTCCCGAGTGCTGGGATTAAAAGTGTGCACCCCCACATCTGTCTTAAGCACTGACTTTTATCTAGGTTGTTTTTATATTATTGACTTGTACTCTGTCATTGATTCTGGATGCTAGCCTTGCTTCAGAGACAAAAACTGCACAAATCTCCCATTCTTTGGCTTTTCTTTTCATTCCTTGTTGATGTGCTCTGAAGCAGTAAAACTTATATTTTGATTGGATCCAGCTTTCCATTGTTTCAGTTAGATCGTTTGCTTTTTTTTTTTTAAGATATAATTTATTCCTAAGAAACCATTACCAAATTTGGGATCTTGTTCTCTACACTTTTTTTTTTTCTGAGAACTTACTAGTTGTAGCCTTTATATTTAGGACAGTGATCCACTTTGAGTTAATCTTTGCATATGATGCAAGGGAAGCCCAAACTATTAAGAATAAAATTTGACTTCAGCTGTAGGATGACCTAGAAAGGTAGTTATTTTCTCCTTACTTCTACCTTCTTGCCTTTCCGTCCTTGTCCCAAAGCCCCCATTCTTAACGAATAATGACATAATTAATTGGTATTTGTGTAATTCAAAGTAGTAGAAATAGAATCGAAGGGAGGACAAAGTCTCCTTATAAATGTGATTACATTTAATTAAATGAACAACTAAGTTACAGTGGACATCTGGCACTGTGCCTTTCTCTCCTGCTCTGTTTCTCTGACAGTGACGCCTGGTCTGTTCCCTGTGGAACTCCTTACCATTTGGTTTATAAATTGTCTTTGCACAAAGAGTGGGTAGCTCAGAGATGGACACAGACTGAGAAAGGATAATGAAAGAGAATCAAAATGAGCGTGAATGGAAGCTGGCATAGACTGGAACTATGGATGTCTTACCACTCCAGATGGACATCTGTCTGTGTATAAAGCAAACATGGAGAGACGTGTGGGCTAAGACACAGATGATGGAGGAAGGTCATTGGTTAATTAAATAAAGAAGCTGCTTGCCCTGATAGGTTAAAACATAGGTGGGAGGAGTAAACAGAGCAGAATGCTGGGAGAAAGAGGAAGTGAGGTCAGACTCCACAGCTCTCCTCTCGGGGGCAGACGCCTCAGAGAGACACGATGCTCCACTCTTGCGGGCAGAGGCGAGAGCTCTGCTCTCTGAGACACACGCGATGAAGCTCCGACCCAGGATGGACGTAGGCTAGAATCTTCCCGGTAAGACCGGTGCTAACAGATTATTAGAGATGGGCTAGTCCAGGTGCGAGAGTTAGCCTAGAAGAGGCTACATAGAAATGGGCCAAGCAGTGATTAAAAGAATACAGTGTCCGTGTAATTATTTCGGGTAAAGCTAGCCAGGTGGCGGGAAGCAGCCCGCCGCTCCTATTACTACACACAGAGATATGCCTTTCTTTTTATATCATGAATAATAAAAACCCAGAGACAGATATTGGGGTTCAGGCTGAAGATCAGACAATCAAAGCAGCCAGCTACTGACTTTTACCTCTACCTCAGACCCAAATGGGCGATCTTCCTACCACAAATCCTCAGACTGAGACCGAGCTGAGAGTTGTCTCTTCCTGTTTGATATTCCTCTGTAGTGTTGGGATTAAAGGTGTGCACCACCACTGCCAGGCCTTTATGGCTAACTAGCGAGGCCGCTAGGATTAAAGGTGTGTGCCACCACTGCCTGGCCTGTTTGGCTGA
>NC_022025.1:3181683-3193631 GCF_000317375.1 Microtus ochrogaster
AAGGTGTGTGCCACCACTGCCTGGCCTGTTTGGCTGATTAGTGTGGCCACTGGGATTAAAGGTGTGTGCCACCACTGCCTGGCCTGTTTGGCTGACTAGTGTGTGTCTGCTTTGAGCTCTGATCTTCAGGCAAGATTTATTTATTAAAACACAATAATATGCAGGTCTAGGATGCAGCTGTGGGTGGAGCGCAGACCACTGCGGACATCCCAGATCTGTGAGTCTGCCCACTCCTTTTCAGGTATGTTCCTGAAGGAGCTGTGACTTAACACAGACACAAGGCCAGGAGCTTAGGGCAATATACTCTTTTCTTCCTTCACGGATTTGACCTTAGTTTGACCTTACTGTGTGGATTCAGGCGATTTCATCAAATGCATCATTTCTTAGAGAAGAAAACAGAAGCTTAATGGGCCATAGATTATGCCCAAAGTTGTGAGTTCCTTCTTCTTGGTGCATGAACATGGGTTCGTGGCTTCATGAATGATGGAGTTCCTAGTGTTAAAACAGTATTTTATTAATGTGAAAAATGTCTACAGTTGCAATTATAAAAAGTTTTGCATCAGTTTTTTTCATGCTTTGTGGTCTATCTTCATAATAGAAATGGCAGTTGAAACATTAGATTCGTGTTTAAAACAAATTATTATTTTTTTTACAGATATATAAACTCACCTACATTATTATATAAAAAAGCTTATACTGAGGAAAACCTGGGCACTAATAATAAACAATTCATGTTCATTAAGTCACAAAATGTTAATTTCGCCACTTATTCACTGTATAGCATATTTATACTTTTGTTTTCATGGCTTCCACTAATGACACCATTAAGATAGCTAAATAGTATGAGAGATGAATTTTAAGTGTTTTGTTTCCCACTAATTTATATCAAGGGTAGAACTTGCTTTTTATGGCTATCAGAGAGTCACTAATCTGAGCTAACAGCTGGTGTATCACTCCACATACACACTTGCACCCTTTATCTAATGTTCAGTGCGGATGGCATTGAGGTGACTGTATCGTCACGGGAGCAGTTGACATCTCGACATTCAACTTAGCTGATTCTCTTGGACCCTGGCTCCATCTTCAGATAGCCTTGTTGTGCATAATGCAGGCAATATCGAATCATATACAAAAGTTCCGCATGAACTTTCCTGGAAAGTCTGTGTCCAAAGTTTAAAAGTTATAGTTGTTTTCAACACAAGATCTGGAACAAAGTCATTGATGACTGATGGAAGCGTGGGTCAGTTAGGGTAGAGTTGGGAGGGGAGGCTGTAGTGTGGAATGTGTTGCTGGTGAGGGAGGTAGCAGGGGTCACTTGGTGGACCTGTCAGACCTGAATGGCTTATCAGTGCAGAGAGAAGATAACCAGAGCTCGAGAGGGACCTTTGGCCACCAGAGATGGCCTCACCGGAAAGGCCAGTCCACTAGAGAGTGTGAAGAGAGACTTTCTGCAGATGTAGCAGGTTCTAGCTGAGGAGCAGAGCAAGCCATAGAGGTACTCAGCAGCTTAGCCATAGAGGTACTCAGCAGCTTAACCATAGAGGTAGGTACTCAGCAGCTTAACCATAGAGGTACTCAGCAGCTTAACCATAGAGGTACTCAGCAGCTTAATTTGCACCCATGATTACACTTTTTGAAAATGGGAAGGTAAAGCCTGTTTTAGACTTTCACATTCAGACATTTAGGGAGGATTTTCTTCCCAGAAGAATAAAAAAAAATCATAAAACACATAATTATGGTTTGTTCAAGTATCTTTTCCAAAAAACCATTTCTTGTAGGCAACTTTAAAAATGGCGAGTAGAGACAACAGCTCCTTGCTTGCTCTTTGCAGAGCGCACAGCCTCTTCCAGCTTGCATGCTGGACACTCTCGGTCCTCTCCTGGCTCTGCTGTGCTGGACAGGCCACCAAAAGGTCCTCTTCTCCCCCTTTCTGCCTGAAGGTGGAGCCGAGCCCTCTCCATTTGAGATGTGGCGATATATAACCCAGAAGGTTTAGATAATGCTTGCCCCAGTGGTGTCCTTTGGGAGCATTTGATGATTATGATCCTTTTTCGTAATGTGGCCGTGGCTGAGGAGGAGGCTAACCCATAACCTGTCTGGTTAGCTCAGGGACAGTCTAGGGTATGGTTTTTAAAGTGCTCGGAGTCCTGTGGGTCTGGCCTTTCCTGTACACTGACTATTTTCAGATAGGTAGGGATTGTTTTCCTTAAAGCATCATCCCCCATTTCTCAGTGGATGTATTCTTGTGCCCAACTGTTGCTTTATTTATTGCATATCATGTTTCCATACCAAGTGTGGCCCTTTGATTCTTTGTTTCCAAACCTGACTATCTTCTTCTATTTAAATGTTTTGATTTAGCCTCTGAAGATAATGCATTGCCTTCCTCAGTGAATGCTGGCATAGGCCATACAAAACTTTTTGTTGGTGTTAAAATAGAAATTTGGCAGTTCCTAGCAAAGTCCCAGCTGTTAACTTGGGGTATTATGAAGCTGAGAGGAGGGACCGAATTCTGCCAGATAACCAACCAACTGTATCTGTGTTAAGCAGTTTATGTATGCCTTGCTTTAAACAGCACTTTCATGAAGTTTGGTCACAATTGAATCAATTTAATGTATCTGTGCAATTTATTCTCTTTTCTACAAAGCAAACAGCTATAAAAATGGTCACCTATTTCCTATATCGATTAAATGTCAGCCTTCTTTCTAGAAATATCCTATATAGAGAAGATCTTACAGTGATATGATCCAAAGATTGTAAAAACACACAAAACGAAAATGGCCGACGTTTCCTGTGACTCCCCTGACCTCGAGTCCACTCATTGATTTCCTTAAACCCTACTTACCTTCATGAATGATTTTAGATTGCTTATCACGACCTGGATCTAAGCACAGGGAGAAAACCAGAAGAGTGGCAAAGAAGGCGAGCAAGGGCCTAGGCAGGGGCCTGGGAGGCTGTCTGGCTCTCCCGGAAGGTACTGTGGACCTAACCAACAGCAGTAGGTTTGTCCACTTACAAGGAGATGTTTCCTGAGCACCCACCATATACCTGGGCCTAGGGGGCACCGGGTGTGCAGTAAACTGCTTAGCAGCAGACACAATTCCTTTGTCAACTTTGCATTTTAGTGAAGAGAAAGGTTTTGAAGTGGTGCTGTCTATGTAGTGTGTTAGAAGTAGCCGTTAAGAAGAGAGGGATAAGAGGAGACAGGTGGAGGTAGTGGTCCAGGAGCACATCCCTGAGAAGTGGGTGTTAGCTAAATGCCACAGGCTGAGGGGAACGTAGGCGTGCCAGAAGAGCATGCCCTGCAGAAGGGGCAGCCAGGGCACAGGCCCTGATGTGCTCGTAGGAGGGGATGGCATGTGCTGGCGGAGTGAGTGAGGAGATAGTGACCAGAAGAGGTTGTCATGGCCGCTTGCAGCTGAGGATCAGTTAGAGCCATGTCAGGTTCTTTAAGTAAAAAAGTACCAAGGCTTGCATAAAACCAGGAACCAGCCCTACCATCCTTAAAAAAAACATCCCCTCTAGTTGTAGATCAAATTTGCTTATTAATGTGCTTCAAGTTTCCAATATTTTTTTAAGAAATGAAGTGATAACTATGTGTTCAGATATATGTGTTTGTAATCAATTCTTTTATAGTTTCTTAGATATTTCAGGATGTGCTTCTAAATTTGATGCATTGCTGTTTAATTGGGAAGCAAGTAACAGAAGATCTCCCTAGATCCACTGGCCTAACGAATCCTTAAATGCCCACTGTAACAAGAGGAGATGGTGGACTTTGTCATTTACTCATGTTCTGACAGTCTCGACTGCTTCTGCTGACCCTGAAGCGTCCTCCCCTGTATTCATCCACCCTCACCCCAGTGAGGTTATCCAGTCCCTAAAACCTTACGGTGAAGCTTGGGCGGCTGTAACAGCCATGTCAGATCCACTCTAAATCCTACTGGTCTTCTGGACAAGTGCGCTTTAAAGCCGTGCTCTCACGGTCCTGTGATCATTTTCACAGTCTTTGCGTTGCAGGCTGTTTCCTATTTAAAGCCAGTGGGGTGTTGTTTTAAAACTTGTGTTTCCAGTTCTGTTGTGAAAGTACAGCCTCCAAGCCACTTAATGGAGGTCTCCTTTTCATAGCTACTAAAGGGGAAACCTCTGAGAGGCTCCGCCTTCCGTAGGTGATGGGAGAGAATACATAATGTACTTTGCTGAGAGCTGCTCTTCTGTAATAGCCCACCATCTGCGCTCGCTCATAGACGCATGCGTGATCAAGCCCGTGTCCTCTGAAACTCATGTAGTGCTTAAGATTGGGTGTTTTCCCATTTGCTTAACATTTGCGAACCTTATGCCTTTGTGTCATGGAAGTTGGAGATGGGACCAAGTATTGGGAAGGTCAGGTCTCTATGGGTTATGCACCAGCGCCCTATTTCCGGGAGGATTATTGCTTTAGGTTGCCAGGGAAATGGGTTAGGAGGATGCCCACTGGTGCCAGCTGTGCGGCTGGCAGGCAGCTGGTCCCTGGGTGTCTCTTGGGCAGAGTCAACAGTTGGGTCAGAGTGGCTGTGACTCAGCGAGTGTAAACATTTGCTTAGTTTAAATGATTAGTGCAGCCCCTGCCTAGTTATTAGCTGATGATAAGGGTAGCGCGGAGGCCAGCCGCAGTTCCTCCCTGCTGGAGAGCACTGCTGGTAGATGCGTTTGACCAGCTGTCCAGGGAGCCCGTTCGTGTTTATAGAGTAGCAGGTGAAACTGTAGTGTTATGATGAAGTGAAGTGGGCACTGAGAAGGACCAGTAGAGGGGGAAGGGTGCAGGTTGTTTGCCTGACTCAGGCTGTTGAGCAGCCCTCTCACACAGGTAGGCACAGGAACAAAAGAACCCATCCCAAAGCTTTAGAAGAAAAGAGGAAGAGGGAAGCGTTACCGTAGCCTGTATTATGATTGCTTTGGGTTTCGGTCTCC
This sequence comes from Microtus ochrogaster, assembly GCF_000317375.1. NCBI lineage: Eukaryota > Metazoa > Chordata > Mammalia > Rodentia > Cricetidae > Microtus > Microtus ochrogaster. The sequence goes on from NC_022025.1 coordinate 3,186,628, forward strand.
CCCGCTAGAGTGGAGATGTTCATGCTTGTTCATTTTAATCCCAGCATTGTTGAAGTGAGCTGAAAGGCAAACCGTATTTCTCTCTTTAATGTCCCTCTTCAGACTGATGGTAAGGTGTTACTTTGATAGGTTTTTGTAAGCCTTTGGCATACAATCCGACTTTCTATCCATTTAGAGGTGCGGGATGGGTGTGGGATTTAATGAAGGATTGTATAGGCGTAGAAGCTCTCCCTGGTTCCTCACCCATTTGTCATTGTTAGTGTGTATGCCAGGCACCGTCTTTTATGTCCGTGTTCGGAATGCAGACACAGCTCAGTGCCTTGAGAAAGGCAGGCTGACTTCTCTATTCAAGGTAAAAGGGTCAGGAGAGCAACAGTCACTGAGATGTAAATGTCTTGAAAGGAATTACGTCGGGAGGAGTTGTAACAGGAGTTGGGAGCAGCTCTTCAGGAATGTGTGTGGCCCAGCGATTTGTGATCAGCTCAAAATCTGTTAACTGATTGCAACTTGAATTAAAGTAAGTTGAGCTGTATAGTCGAACAGAATGTTCCAAAGTTTATTACTTCAAACAAATTTTTCTTATATTTGACCCAAAACATTTCTATTTATGTTTTTTCATAATACTAATGACTTGTTGGGACAGGCAGTGTACTGTCTCTTTAACGGCCTATAGTGGCGGTTATCCTCAGGGAATAAAGGTGATTTTGTTAAATTGTTCAGCATATGTTTCTCCCGAGGATCTCTTGAAACACCAGCCTCCAGAGCAGTTTACTTTAGAGGAGTATTATAGCTAAGACAAGGGTGATAGCACATACCTATAATCTTAACACTCGACAGGCACTTTTAGCCTGGGTTTCTATTGCTGTGTCGAAACACCATCACCAAAAAGCCAAGTTGAGGAGGAAAGGGTTTATCAGACTTACACTTGAGCATCACTGTTCATCACTGAAGGAAGTCAGGACAGGAACTCAGAACAGGGCAGGATCCTGGAGGCAGGACCTGATGCAGAGGCTTGGAGGGGAGCTGTTTACTGGTTTGCTTCCATGATTTGCACATCCTGCTTCCTTGTAGAATCCAGGACCACCTGCCTAGGGATGGTGCCACACACCATTGATCACTAATGGAGAAAATTCCTTATAGCTGGATCTCAGGGAGGCATTTTGTCAACTGAGGCTCCTTCCTCTCTGATGACTCTGGCTTGTGTCAAGTTGACCAACATCAGCCAGTCCAGCAGACAGACATGAAGATCACAAGTTGTGTAGCAGCGGAGTGTTTTAATATCATGAAATATTGCCTCGGCTAATGGCATTAGGAAGGCATCAGTTTATATCTTCCTTGGATTTTGCAACAGTCTCTTCAGATGAATTTATGAAACAGTTTCCAATGTTTAATTGAAAATATTCAGTTTATTTGAACGTTATGTTAGGTTACCAAATATTCAATATAATTAAATTGTGTTATCTGTGACACAATTGTGCACAGAAGAACCCCATATCTGCATCGATTGGGGAAATAAAATGCAGCATGAATAATAAATTTAGAACCACAGTATAGAAGAAGCTGGGGTCAGATGGAATGAGTTTTTGTTTGTCTTGCACTCAGTGACATGGCAGGACAGTGGAAGGCTACTGTGTAGCTTAATCTGGTCCCTTCTGATGACCCCTTCGACTTAGAGCAGCATGCTGTCCTACATGTCTCCTTGCACGTACTTCACATGCACCGTGATCCACATCAGCTGCCGGAGTGTTTGCAGACTTCAGTTCCTGTGGCTCTTATGGGGAGAAGAACTGATTGTATCATTGTTTTATCTGCATTTTTTTTTGTACTCTAAACACCATTGTGATCCCAAATTAGAAGACAAAAGAACTCATTTCTCATGGTTTGAAACTTTGTGGGGCAAACCCAAACCCAGTTTTATATGTTGTTGTGTTTTAGAACATGGTTTTGTATACAGTTCAGTGTTTTCCAAACTCTGTTGGAAAGTTAAATCATCTCTTTCATGGATTCTGTGATGAGACAAACTCTGTATTGAAGATGTCGGGTGCTTTTTGTTTGTTTAACAAGAGAACATAAGCCAGCTCTTAAATTTTCTTTTACTGGGGATCGAACCCAAGGTACTACTTTCTACTGAGTTTTTAAGTGAAGCGATGTAATTAAAACTTGACCATTTAGGACACATATTTCAGATACTGTCTGTGTATTACCCCATTTCAGACATTTCTGCCCTGTGATAAGATGGGTTGTCTACAAGGAAACAGGGAGACTTTCATTCCTGTGCCAGTCTGCCCATCTGGGACAGTTCACAAAGCTCTTAGTAGCCACTTGAGATGCATTTTCAGGACATGCTTGTTGGTAGGTGTGGCTCCCGATAGGCCTTTGTCTCCACTCCTTCTGGGAGCCTGGACTGTGGCGTGAGTACCATGGATACCTGTGCCATGGTCGCTCTGTCTGCCAAGTGGCAGATTTATGACCATTACACTTGCATCTGTAACAAGAATGTGTTGTTACCTTTCATGCGGCTTGGGTGGCTTCATTTTCTTGTGTATTAGGCAGAGACTGCATCTGCCATGGGGGGCTGTCACCTATAGTCACAGTGGGATTTTCCCCTTTAGTTAACTCTGAGAAGGTCCTCACAGACACACATTAATTAGGTGTGTCTCTTCGGAGAGTCTAAATCAAGTCAGCTTGACAATGAAGAGTAGCTTACAGACATAAGTGAGCGAGAAACAAATGAACATTTAAGGGCACAAAGAAAGGAAGTGATTGTTTCTGTGGAAATAAATGAGTTAGAAACAGGATTCAGGCGTGTTGTGAAATTTATTTTCATCTTGACTCAGTTGCAGAAGAGACAACGCTATAGACAGGACAGAGTTCAGAGATAGTCTCGGCGTGTGTGGTCCAGGCTGGGTTTGAGTACTGCAGGCCTCAGCCCCCAGGGACACTACAGACCTGAGCCACTACATCTGGCCAGTCTTTCAATCATCCTTTTTGAAATTTAATACTGGAATTTATAGGTGGTGGTTTATAATTATGGTTAAAATGGGAGGTGGGAGGAGCCTGAATTTCTAGACTGTTTGTAGGAAAATCTTGCCACCACAGAAAGTCTGTTAGAGTCAAAGGTCAGGGAGAACTTGGGTGGACCAACATCCTTTGGGCCTTTGCACTAATCAACTTGTGCGGCTGTGATTGAGTGAACAGGTCTGCATGGGATCACGTCAGCCAGCATTCTAGCATGGAGAGCAAGGAAGGGGCCATGGCGCAGGAGGGGAAGGGGTCATGAACCTCCACACCTCACTGAAGAGCTGTGAGGTTGATGCTTTCTTGGGGGTGGGTTGAGGCTTTTTTAAGGGTATAGCTCCTGGTAGGCCCACATGCTAGTGGATGACCCCATATCATGAGTTTGTGGGCAACACAATTGGATTCCATGGGTTAAAAAAAGAGGACATGAAGGTTGGGGGACAGGGAGGAGAGGGTGGATTTGTTCAGTGAGACAGGAGGAGAGGGGATCTGTGTAGAAGTAATTGTAGAGGCGAAGAATTGGGGGCGAATATAATCAAAATACATTACATGAAATTTGCAAAGAATAAAATATTAAAAATAAAGGCAAAATGTGATATATTATGTTATTTATAATATTCTATTATTTATATAATTGTCTTTAAAGATATATTAAGTTTCTTAAAATCAAGAGTGTTTTTTTTGTTTTTTTTGGTAATGTCCCCATGGACAGAATAAAAAAACTTATTCAAGTTAAAGAAGAAAAGGATTCTTGGGTGAATTACGTGCAACAAAACATAAAAGACATTTGCAATAATCTAGTTTTTATGTCCACCTTAAATGATACTTTGGTTGCGTCCTCTGACTACTGGTGTTCACTGTACTGTGGTGTCTTATAACTGTATGCCTGTACCAGTTTCCTGTGGTCTGGGTTCTCCTGACTTCATAGTTTCCCCATCCATGTGTCATTTCTAATCATTTACTTAGAAGCCTAGGAGGCAAAGTTTACATTTCTCTATCTAGCCAAAAAAAAAAAAAAAAATAGAAAATGATAATAATGTAGACAAGTCTTCAGGGTAAATATATGAATTATTGTTTTGTTTGTGTTTTTTGATACAGGGTTTCAAGGTTTCTTTGTATAGTCCTGGAACTTGCTCTCTAGAACAGATGGTCTCAAACTCGGAGACCCACCTGCCTCTGCCTCGCAGATTATGAGATTAAAGGCCTGCACCACCACCACCTGGCTCTGCTTTTATCCTTTCTCCCCCCTCCCTTCTTCCCTCCCTCCTTTCTTTTTTCTTTTTGGTTTGTATTTGTAAAAGATTGGTTTTCCTGAAAAAATCTTAAGTGTTTAAAAAACTTTTTTTGTAAGTTATTTCAACTTGTGTAAAACTTTACAAAGACCATTAAAGTATCCCCTTCCATTGTTTTTTCTGTTCTCTCTCATTTTCCCTCCTCCTCTCTAGTTCCTCCATCTATCTGCCTACCTGTCTATCATCATCATCATTGACCTGTCTGTGCAGTGTGTGTGTGTGTGTGTGTGTGTGTGTGTGTGTGTGTACACAGGCACACACATTTATACACAGTCTTAGACTTGAGAGTAAGCTGTATATAAGATAGTATATGTGATCTCTTACGCTGTCAACTTCAGTATACTTAACACGGATTGAATACTTTTGCTCTAATATATGGCTTATTTTCTAATTTTGTCATCTCACCTAACGGATATTGTTGCATGGCATTGTTTCACCCCAGGGAAGACCCAAGCCTAGAATCATATATTATATTTACTTGGCTATGTAGTTTTGGCTCCTTTGGTCTAATGCAGTTCTTCAAGTTCTATATTTAAGACATTGGCATTTCTAGGTGGAGCTATTTTTTGTTTTTAATAGACTGCTGCCCCATGCCATGTTTGTACTGCTTCCTCCTATTTAGATTTATTTATGCATTTCCAGTAGAATGGCATCACTGACATGCTCTTGGGCTTCTGCCTCTGTGGGCACATGATACTCATCCGCACCTCAGACTTGATGCTGATTGACCATTTGTTAGTGTCTGTAGGCCGTGTGTGGGGAGATTCATTCACTACAGATGCATGGGTCCCCATGAACGTATCTTCCCCAGCTAGCATTCACTGGTTATTTACTCAGGTGGTTAAAGGCCACAAGGTTTACCCTCATGATACAGGCTTCCTGGAGTAAGCAACCACCTTCATCCATCCATCCATCCATCCATCCATCCATCCATCCATCCATCATCCATCCACCCACCTATCCATCTACCCATTCATCCAGCCACCCACCCATCCATCCGTCCACCTACTTATCCACCCATCCTTTATCCAAGCTCCCATTGATCCGTCCGTCCGTCCGTCCATCCGTCCGTCCGTCTGTCCGTCCATCCGTCCATCCATCCATCCATCCATCCATCCATCCATCCATCCACCCACCCATTCATCCATCCACCCAGCCACCCACTCACACATCCATCCACCCATCCATTGCACAATGCATGTTTGCCTTCAAATTCCAATTATAGTTATAGACACATGTATACACACAAATCGCCTCTACTTTTTAATGTGTTTTTGTTTATATTGTCTATATTTCTATAGTAAAGTTTCTGAGAAACTTTATCAACTTGTCATTTCAAAATTACTTGACCCTAAAGCTGCTCTGTCTTTTCTAGTGATGCTCTGAGATGCTTATCCTCTCCACGGTAGCTTTTCTGCTGGTGGACGTCCTCCCGTGGAATGATTGGAACCGTTTTCTTAATGTCTCTTCATTATGTTAAAAACAAAACCCCTTCTTTTCATGACTAGCTGACTTTTCTCAGTGGGCAAGTGCTGGACCCAGGCCCTGTGGGCTGGTGCTCTGAGTCTTCCACAGGCCCGGACCCACAGCAAACCTATTTTGTTTTTAAAATAACAGTTTTGAAACTTAGCAAATGCTCCTCTAGATGCTGCGATTATTTTCTGATTGACCTTTTATTGTACTAAAATACTTTATATATTTCCTAAATCTGAGTAGCCTTAATTAAACATTCTCCGTGTTAAACTTGGTTTGCTCGTGTATTGTAACTTTTGTTTCAAATTAATTTATAATGAGGCTGAACTACAAGAGCAGACAAATCATTTGTCATTTGTGTGTGTAGTCTGTTTTTATCTTTTGCCAATTATTGTATTGAGAAAGTAATTTTTTTCTCTTGAGAGCCTGTTCTATTGGCAGGGGTAATAATCTTTGTTATATACATGTCTATCTATAACATACATTCTTTGCCATTTTATCACAGTTATTTCACATATATGTTTTATATACACATTCTTTTTTCACATTTATCTAATCTTTGAATCTTATGGTTCCTGAGGTTTGGTTTATATGATAGAAGTTTTTCCCGTACTGAGATGAGAAAAATATTCAGCCATGTTTTCTTCTGATAGTTTCCTTAGTTTTTTTTTTTTTATTTATTTAAAGTGATTTACTTAATAATTAGTTTTCTTTTTTATTTTTATTTTTTATCATGTAGATTTCTTACTAATACTTAATACCTGGTATTTATGGGTTTTTTTTCTTATTTTTAAAATAGTATTTTTAATTTTTACATCATATTTTGATCATATTTACTCCTCCGTCTTCACTCCTCCAAGATTTCCCCTTTCCACCTGGTTTTCCTCCCCGCCCAACTTTGGGTCTTGCTCTTCCTCCTACAGTCCTCTCATTCCTTTTTCTGTGGCAGTGCCCTGGGGAGGGGGGGCCTGCCCAGAGTGTGAGCAGTCTACAAAGTGACTGTCTTTTACTCAGACATCACCAGATGCCAGCAGTTCCTCAGCTAGTGCTGGGACTTCCTTCCCTCTTCCCCTGCTGCAGATTTGTTTGGCTTGTGGTTCGGGGTCTTGTGGATGCTGTCGTGGTTGCTGTGAGTTTGTTTGGGGTCTTGTGGATGCTGTCGCGGTCGCTGTGAGTTTGTTCGGGGTCTTGTGGTTGCTGTCACGGTCACTGTGAGTTTGT
>NC_022025.1:3193731-3197744 GCF_000317375.1 Microtus ochrogaster
CTGTGAGTTTGTTCGGGGTCTTGTGGTTGCTGTCACGGTCACTGTGAGTTTGTACAGACTATTGTGGATGCTGTCGCGGTCGCTGTGAGTTCATATAGGCAGCCCTGATATATTCAGAAAATATCATTTTCTTGGATTTACCCAGGATTCCTGGCTCTCCAACCTTTCTATCCTGTCTCTAGAAGATCCCTGAGTCTTGGAGGGATGGATATGATATGTACACATCCCATTTAGAGTTGGACACTCCACAGTTTCCTGTAGTCTGAAGTCTGCCCAGGGCATGTTCTCCGTATTAATTGCCATTTCCTACTTCTCTGAAGAGGACTGAGAGACACTGATGATTCCTCTTATTCAGTTATATTTCTTTTTAAAAATATTGATACATAAGGAAATACAGCATACTGTGTATCTTGGGGCAAATTGCCTGTTCCACTGGTCTGACTTTTAAACTGGGTAAGATTATAGCGTTGTCAAGGGGAGTGTTCAACACTAAGATGAGACCCTGTTTTAAAGACGTTAGTGTATAGTTCTCAGTTGATGAATAGCATCCCTACTGCTGAGATCTCTTTAGTGTCTGTGAGCTGTTGAATTTTCTTACTGTGTTTAGCAGTGTTTTTGGTTGACTTTAGTTTTGAAATGTCCACCCATTCATCTCTAAATCAACTTTTGCCTTCTCTTTCCCCTCATATAAGAGTTTAAGAATACCTTTTAGGGCCAGTTAAATCCAGGAGAAAGGAGCTTGGGGTCATCACCATTTTCTGTCACCTTCAACTTACTGATCAAAAATGTTATCTATATTAGAAAATCAACTTAAATATGCATCATGGTGGTGTTTGCTTTATTGATGCACTCCTGCAAGAGATGGTCTGTAAATTATGTTCAGAATGGGGTAGGCCGAGGATAGAATTCCAACACTGTATTAGTAAAGGCTGTGTTTTCACAGTGTATGCCACTTCCTTGTGTAAATGCTGATAAACACTGCCAAGTCAGTGAACCAACCATAAATTATATGGTGCATGTAGGGCAAGCCAGGTGTGTACCTGTCATTATTTTCTAAAAATAAAGAGTTCCCGGGAAATGATGAATCCAAATTGCAACTCGTGGCCATTAACCTCGAGTTTTTGAGAGCATCAGTGGATTTTTGTTTTTGTTTTGTTTTTGAGTTTTCCATGCATTTAACATTCTGATGTACCCGAGCTTAGTTGTGAGTAATGCGGTTCCAGGACAGCGTATGACCAGGAACAGACCAGAAACTCCAGCAAGAGCAGCTTGTGAGCTAGTCTCCCTGACAGCATAAAGAATAAAAAAATCCACTCGTCATGACAGCCTCTAAATAAGCGAATGCATGGTCTAGTTATGAGTGATTTTTGCAGAGCAGCTGCACCGTATAAAATTCAGAACTACCAGCTAGGCCAGTCCATCCATTCGGCCATTTCCTCTCCGCAATCCCAGTGGGCTACAGAGAACCAGGTGACCGGGACGGGTGGGGAGGTGTAGGAGAGGCCTGCAGTTACGAACATTAGCTGCAGTTGTGTTTGTACGAGTCAGTGTGGAAGACCTACTCGAGCCTGCCGTGACTGACTGAATCAGGCCGATCTGGTGGGAAGAAACTTGGTACCGCTGCGCTCAGGGAAGCTGAGCAAAGCAAGAACTGGGTTGGGGGAGGGGGTGTGCTACCCAGAGGACATTACTCACTGTGAGTCGGGTTTTGCTGGCCAGAAGGGGCCAAGGAAGGTTCTTTGCTGGAGCAGAGGATAGTGGGAATGCTGTCATTGAAAGCAGAAATAATTATGGGGTTCGGGGAGCAGCACTGCCCTTTACGCACAGTGTGGGAGGAGGTAGGAGAGGGAACGGGATTGCTACCTTGTAGAAGGTTTTGATACCCAGGCAGGAAATTTTTACCCATGGTCCTTGGGGCCAAGGGTCCCCGTAACCTTAAAAAGGCCCTTATTTAAAACAAAATTTCTCTTTAAAAATAGCTGACCTTTGCTCCCCAAAGGAACTTAAAACAGGATGGAGTTATTAGTCCTGGAGAGACTTAGGTTATAAAAGCCATCTAGAGACACCCTGAGGAATGCCCTTGGGACGTGGTGGCAGTTTTCTCCCATGGTGATAGAAACTAGGAACAATTATTGAAGCTACAGCAATGGCAGCTGCTTCAGGACAGAGGATGGAATCAGTAAATACTGGTTCAAGGCAGTTGTCAGATTTGACTGCTGAGAAATGTGACTCAGAATTACCGCCCCCCCCCCCGTCTGTCTGCCTGTCTGTCTGCCTGTCTGTCTGTCTGTCTGTCTGTCTGTCTTCCATAAATCAGTGCTCACAGTATATGGACGACAGAACACAAAGGGAAAGGCCATGACGTCTGGGGAACTGTGGAGTAAAGCTGAAGAGACGAAGGCTGGGCTGTGGTGGTCATAGCAGTCAGAGTCCACATGTTTAAAACACCCCCGTGGGCCACCCCTGCATTGGAAATGAGGGCAGAGAATGGTTGCTTCAGAGATTTTTCTCTGGAATCCAACATCTGCTTTTGACACCGGGGATCCCTCATAGACCAGCGAATGCAGATTCCTAGTGGAAGTCAGCAATGGTACCCTACAAAAAAAGGAGGGGCTGGGAACATGGAAGGAAATAAATGGCATGTTTTGCAATTATATATAAAAAAAAAAACCTAACCATAACACTTGGTTTGTATTCCTAGGGCACAATTAGCCTCCCATATATATCATTATAAAATTTTGCAGTTAAAAATCTGTTTAGTTATTTCTGCCCGATAACAAATTGTTTGTTATTATTTAAGGAATATGTGGAAATGACTTAATAGTCATGTATATTTAAGCATGAAGTCAGGAATTCTTGACAGAGTAACTGATTTAACAAAAAAAAAAAATCCACAACTAACAAACTATTATAAAAGTAAACTGGAAAACAAACATTTTTTTGTGGTGCCTTTCAAGTGCAAATGTGTCCAATGGTAATTCAATAACGACTCACCCTTAGTGTCCCGGTGGGGTTGTGACCTAAGCTGAGCTTCCTGAGACTGCAGGCATTTCTTTCTACACTGGCATAATCAGTGCTGACTTCAGACAGTTTTAAGTAGCATTCATGTGAGCAAACAGCGGTTGCAATGATGATATCACTCCATCAGCCCGGAGCCTGTAATGAATTGGCAGCCTTTCCCTTCCCTGTCCTTCATCCCACACACCCACAACCGTGCTTTTAAAATCTACCTGGCTGGCGCACAGTGGCTGGTTCCTGGCTTCCCCTGTTTCTCTTAGTGGAGTTTGAGCTCTGCCAAGCTCCACTCTTTCGCCTCCAGGGCCTTAGATCTCAGACAGTCAGCTGAAAGTTGGGGTATGGTACCAACGTGGTATTTGTATAATTATCTGGATTTCTTGCGCACAAGGACAACCGGTATGGCTCCATGTGGTTGGAGGAGTGGAGAGAGACATGTGCAGTTCTTGAAGAGACTTGTGGGTACTCTCAGGACCCACAGATGTTGCTGCTGGTGGCTTTCCTGGTTGCTTTGGCCTTAGAACATAAGGGTTTTGCTTTCGGTTTGATTACACCTGGCTTCATCAACAACATCCCTTGTTGTTTTATGTATGGATCTAAGGGGTTGTCTGGGAGGCTGGATGAGAACAGAGAACCCCTTACATTGTTGAGCAGAAACCTGTAGAGTATGGAGAAGTCTTAGAGATGGAGCATGCAACTGGATGGCAATGCTCTGTTAACTGAGTTGTGGCCTTGGTTTAGGAGGTGTTACGAACACATTTCTCCAGGCTGGTTCTTAAGGAACAGTGGTGGGCATTTCCCCATGCTGACCCTGGAGGAGTAGTGTGGGCATTTCCCCATGCTGACCCTTGAGGAGCAGTGGTGGACATTTCCCCATGCTGACCCTTGAGGAGCAGTGGTGGGCATTTCCCGATGCTGACCTTGGAGGAGCAATGGTGGACATTTCCCCATGCTGACCCTGGAGGAGCAGTGGTGGACATTTCCCCATGCTGACCCTG
>NC_022025.1:3198424-3213261 GCF_000317375.1 Microtus ochrogaster
TGACCCTGGAGGAGCAGTGGTGGACATTTCCCCATGCTGACCCTGGATCAGCAGTGGTGGACAGTTTGGTTTGTCAACCTAGAATACTTTAGTCGCTCTCTAAAAACTTTCTTTGGTTGTTGGGGAGAGATGGTTTTTGTATATTCAGAATCGATGAAGTTGACATAACTGGGCAGAATTTGACTTCAACATGACCTATGAAAAATGTATGTATGATTTGCTCAGGTTATTTTGAAAGCATTAAACAAAATTATCTACATTTGGATTACTGTTTAGGAAGGTTCTATGAGTTTGTAATTGATTGGTAAATGAATGAAAGAATTTAGAAGTTGCTAATAAATTCAGAATAATTTTTCTGATGACCCAATGGAAAGGAAGGGGAGGTTTTAGTCTCTGAGGAAATGTTTATACATTTTAGTATTCCTGGTTGTCCTTAAGTCTTATAGATGACTTACATGGCTACAGGGTTGATGCCTGACCCTACATCTTAAGTTTTTTAGGTTAAAAAAAAATAAAAATTAATGTATTTTGTTTACATACATATACACACACACCGGGGGAGGGAGGAGAGGAAAAACATAAGAATCTAATCTTTTTTTCCCACAGGATCTTAATTTGTTTTTTGTTGTAATTGAGAGATTGTGTAACCGTGAAGCTCTGCTGGCCCAGTGCTGTATTTAAACTAGGTTGGCCTTGAACTCACGAAATCTGATTGCTTCTGCCTCCTGCTTGCTGGAACCAGAGGTTGGTGACTTAATTTCAGATGAAGTGATATGTCCTCCAAAAATGTAAGTCTATGACTTTAGACTTCAAGAGAACCAAAGGTCTGCTGTGGAAGGGAAAGTCAGTGGTGAACTTGGAATTTGTTGTTTCAGAAAGGGAAAGTCATGGGACAGTGAGGGGTGTGAGCTCTTGGGTCAGGTGGCATGGATTTGAATTGTAACTCTAACTGGTTCCTATTGAAATGGCTTATTTTCTCAGTGTCCTACTTTCCTTATCTTCAAAATGGAATTAACAATAGTGCCTACCGAGCTCAAATCGTTATTCTGCCTATTTAGATCGCAGTGCATACAGCATACATTTGGCAGTTCCCATTATTATTATTTGCAATAGTTACTAAATATTATTTTTTTTAATTTCTTCAGTTTTAGGTTATAAAGGATTTAATTAACTATACAAAATACCACAACTTAGTTTCTTCCATCTTAAATAGAAGTCTCCTTAGAAACACTAACCTAGCTTCTCTCGCGTTGTGACATTCTGTAACTTCAGAATTAGGACTCTTAATTATGTTATTCTAGGAGACAACACAAACATTGCTTCAAGTTGTAGCTTATCCAGAATTAAAACACCGGTACAACGAATGTGTGGAATCATTTATATAGCTGTAATTAAGCTGCTTTTGTATCTAGATACTGTTGAGAGCAAAAAAACGTATCAAAATTATACTGATTGCAGCTCCTTTCCCAAAGATCACTTTAGAAGTTAAGAAAAAAAATAAAACAAATAATATGTAAGTTATAATTATGACTACTATTCTCTTGGCCCTCAGGTTACATTTGCGTGCTTTGTATTGTGAGTTTTTAAAACATCATTATAATTACTTAAAACTGCGTTTTTAAACTTGAAAATGGACTCTCAATGGATCATATCATAGCATGTGTGTTTGTCTCTGTTCTGGACCATGAGGATTAAGCAGTGGATGAACCCGATGGAAGTACCCCCTCCTGGAACTCAGCTGTGAAGTGAGGCAGGCAGTAGCACCCAGGACTCACAGAAGGGGTACTTGTGTAGACATGAGGCCAGGAGGGCTAAGGCGTGGAGATGCCGGGGAGTTTAGGATTTCTGGGAGCAGTAAGGGGCCACTGTTAGTGGAACATGGTGAGCGAGGAGGAAGGTTGAAGGAATAAAGTCAGAAGCATATCCTACATTGTATACATTGCAGGCTGCTCTACAGCAGCATCAACGTAGGAGACAAGAACCGTGAGAAGGTCGGATTGTAGCCTGCCTCTTTAAGAAGATGCTACCCTGGGAAGTAAGGCCCCGTGGTTGGATGAACATCAGGCCACTTATTCCTCCACCTCCTGCAATGCTCAAGGGACAAAGTTAAGAATCGTCCTGTGGTGTGGTTTTACAAGTCCTGATGTATTTCCCTCACCAGTATCTGGCTCTCCCATTCTTTGTCAGATATGCTGTCTGTCTTTGTTAGGGTTTCTGTTGCTGCAAAGGGACACAGTGGCCATGGCAACTCTTCATAAGGAAAACATTTAATTGGGGCTTGTAGTCAGACCTTTCTGTGGGGACTGCTGGCTCCCCAGTAATGACAGAGAGACTTACTATTAATTATAAAAGGTTGGCTGATAGCTTAGGCTTGTTAACAACTAGCTCTTACAACTTAACCCATTTTTATCAATCTACTTTTTGTCTCGTGTCTTTATTACCTTTACTCTGTACTAACTATGCTGCTTCCTCTCCTTCTGACTGGTGACTCCCCTCTTCTTCATCCCAGGGTCCTGTGTATCTGAAAATCCTTCCTAACTATTTGGCCATTCAGCTTTTTACTAAACCAATCAGAAAGGCAGTATATAAAAAGGTTATTCCACAACAGGGGCTGGCTTACAGAGGTTTAGTTATTATCATCATGGCAGGAAGCATGGTATTGCTCAGGCAGACATGGTGCTGCAGAAGGAGCCACGAGTTCTACATTTGGATCAGTGGGCAGCAGGAAAGAGAACAATACTGGGCCTGAGCCTTGGAGACCTTAAATCCCACTCCATGACGCACTTCTCCAACAACCACATTTTCTAGTAGTGCCACTCTGAAAGAGCCTATGGGGCCATTTTCATCCAGACCACCACAACTGTCCCAGGCAAAACCACGTGGCGTAAAACTTCTTCCTAGCCCTGAAAACTTAGAAAACCCATGGCATTCCTGTGAAGACTCACTCTCCCCCCACCCCCCCATGGAGGCTTTATCTCTCTTGGGTTAAACTGTCGCTCAGTGGCAGTCCTCTCAACTGTTAGGCTGTCTTCATAATGCTCCTCTGTCTTAAGACCTAGTCATGTCTTATGGCTTCTCCTGATAAAGCCCATTCCTGAAATGCAGCTGTGTGTCAGCTCCTTTTGGGAATCCTCCCATGGCTGCCATTCTATCTGTGTATCTAACAAGTTCTGATTTGCTTTTCTTTTGGGATCTGGGGACAGGGTCTTTATAGCTTGCGTTGCTCTTGAACTTAAGATCCCCCTCCTCACCCTCTGAATGCTGGGATTTCAGGTGTGAAATCCACATACATCCATGTGAGAGTTTGTGAGTAGGTGGAGAGATGGCACCGTGGTTAGGAGCTCTTGCTGCTCTGGCAGGGCACCCAGATCCAGTTCCCAGCACTCATGTGCTAACTTTCTAACATCTGTGACTTCAGTTCCAGGGTTTCAGCGCCCTCTTCTGACCTCTGAGGACACCAAGACACATGTGAGACACATGTACACATGCAGATAAAACACTCATACCCAAAACTAAATTTGAGTAGAGTGACGTGGCTTCAAGTCTATTTTGAAAGGACACTTTATCAGTTATGTTGAGAAAGGGCAGCGATGGCAGGGAACCAGGTGAGACGTTCCTGCAGAAGTCAAGAGCATCGTACGGTGATGTCATCATTGCCTCACAAGGGCAGCTGTGCTGGAGGTCCTGAGAGGTGGTTGGGGTCTTTATTTTGTAAGCAGACTCAGTAAGTGAGAATCCAGAAGATGGTGGTTAGCCAATTTCAGGGTTAGTGTAGGGCAGTAGAGACATGGTTCTGGTTCATTTATAGGTTAGCTTTGAGAGAATGGTGCAATTTTCACACCATGCATGTCGATATATGCACAATAGAGATGAAGGAAGTGTGGTGTGCTTTGACCTGAGAAGTGTATGATGCATTTTGTGTTTAGAGTTGGCTTAAAGATGCGTTGTATTGCAAATACGTGGGGATTTGTTCTGACTTCCCACTTTATGTTGCTGATCGGTCACAAGACACTTCTTATGGAGGCCAAAAATGTACCTCTTGTTTTATTGCTTCAGTTTTTAGAAGATACACACAGATTTTCTATTATATGTCTATCTTTTGAAGATACCATCAATATTGAGTAGCTATGTTTTATTTGAAAATGATGCCATAATGGCCTAAATACTTTTTTGTAAAGTTTCTCAAAAGTTGATTTAAAATTTGTTTATAAATTATTTAATGGTTGTCACTTTAAGTTCATGAACTTTGTTTTGGCACACAGAGATGCCCTTAAGAGCCAGCAGGTATCCTACAGCACATTGCCTTTTGTTCTGTTTTGGCTTGACTTTACTAACATTTTCACACTTGCTCCTTTGTCTGTGTCCTTGGCCATCTGTGTCCCACAGTACCTGCTTTTGTGGACCTAGGCTCCCTGTTCACTTGCCTTAGTCCCAAAGGGCCCCCATAATCCTGCTGAATCCTCTGTTTTCCTTCACTTTTCAGCAAGATCTTATGCCCCCTGCTCTCTAGGTTTGTTTCCTAAGACAGGATCTCACTCTGCAGCCTATGCCAATTGCAGACTCCTCCTCCCTAGGTCTCTCAAGTGCTGTGATACAAGCCTGAGCCACCATCCCTGGCTTGCCTCCTTGTTTTGAAGGATGCGTAACCAGTGGATTCCTAAGGAAAGCTTTGTTCCTGCCCTTATGTCTGTTCTTACATTCAGTTGATATATTGGCTTCATTTAGAATTGTAGCTGAAATATTTCCCCTGAAGAACTTTAAAATCACCATTCTGTTGTCTGCCAGGTTCCTTTATGTATTATTTTTTTCCCCTTTTTTCCTTTGGCATTTTGAGACAGGGTTTTATTATGTAGCTCAGGATAGCCTTGAACTTGCAACTTTCAGTCCTTCGCCTCCTGAGTGCTGGGATTATGGGAGTGTGGCACCATAGCCGGCTGATTTCTTACTTTTAAAGTGTTCTTCTTTTCTGTGTAAGTCTGTTATATGTGTCTATCTTTTCTTCTGTTTGCTGTTCTTACATGTTTGCAGCTGTTCATAAATACATGATTTGCATGATTATCATCTCCTATCCAGTGTGTAAGGAAAAGTCTTGATGTGCTCTCTGATTGGCCCTTCTCCGTATGGAAAGCTTATTAGCAAGTTGCTTTGCTTAATGGTAATGACCCAGCAACCAGAATGGCTTCCTCAAAGGAGTCAATCATTGTTGGAGACATTTTTCTTTCAGATGGGAAAATCAGATGGGTTAGGTTGGGCCTTGTGTGTGTGAGTAGATTAAGGGACTTGATGTGAGGGTCCTATGAACCCAGTATTCTCTTGTGGAATATTACTTGAATTATGTAAAGGTATGTTGCATTTGTTTATGGCACATTTGTTTAACTACACAAAGATGTGTTACATCTGTTTATTCTGAATTTCTTTAATTTTGTAAAGATGTGTTGCTGTTTTATCTAACCTGCCTAAGGCACCTGATTGGTCTAATGAAAATCTGAACACCCAATAGCTAGGCAGTGAAGGGATAGTTGGGGCTGGCGGACAGAGAGAATAAGTAGGAGGAGGAATCTAGGAGAGAAGAGAACGAGAGGAGGAAACCAGGGAGAAAGAGAGGGAGAACCCAGGCCCAGTCAGCCAGGCAGCCGCCAGCCTCCTAGACACGGGGGAGGACAAACAGAAGGAGGTTAACAGCCCCGAGGCAAAACGTAGATGAAACAGGTTAATTTAAACTATAAGAGCTAGGAAGGAACAAGCCTAAGCTAAGGCTGAGCATTCATAACTAATAATAAATCTCTGAGTCATGACTTGGGAGCTGGTTGGCAGCCCGAAGAAATGCTCTTACAGTATTGAGTGCTTTGAAGTTAGTGCTGGCCACCATTGTGTTTCCCTTTCAACGTGTCTCCAGTTTACAGGTGCAGATGCCAGTATCTAAGAGAATAACCTGGGTCCTTTGGGTAAGGATGTGCAGACACTGGTATCTAAGAGACTATCCTGGCTCCATTGGGTAAGGATGTGCAGACGCCGGTATCTAAGAGAATATTCTGGGTCCATTGGGTAAGGATGTGCAGATGCTGGTATCTAAGAGAATAATCTGGGTCCATTGGGTAAGGATGTGCAGACGCCGGTATCTAAGAGAATAACCTGGGTCCATTGGATAAGGATGTGAATATGCTGGTATCTCAGAGAATAACCTGGTCCATTGGGTAAGGATGTGCAGGGATTATAGCTTTAAGTTGTGACCTAAGAGCCTGCACAGCTCTCCAGTTTCAGCATAGCTTCTTATCTTCCCTTCTCGTTTTCTGACCTGTCTGTATTTGGTGCAGAAACTAGCTCACATGTCACTGGTTTCCCGAACCAGATTTCTCTGCTTACTCAAACCAGTAATTGCTCCTTCAGCATTGTTGATAGGTTTCTTTCTAACTTTGTCTGTGTCCTAGTGAGTTTATTTCTTGTTTTGATAAGGGAGGAGGAAAAAGTCTGTGTTCAGTCTGCCATGTAGAAGCAGATGTCTCAGTCCCACCAAGCCATGTGGGTTTGGGTGTTTTGTTTTAGAGATGTATTTTTATTATTTGAAGTTATGCGTAGGCTTGTGGGTATGTACATATGGGTGCCACTAGAGGCCAGCAGAGGGCATCAGATCCTCTGGGGCCGGAGTTGTAGTATGTGAGCTGTCTGATATGGATGCTAGGAACAGATAGGACAGAGCTGGGTTTCTCTGCAAGAGTAATGCATGTTCTTAATCGCTGAGCCATGTCTCCAGCCTTGCTGCTTGGATTTTTATTTTAACCTGCTGTGCTGTAAGAATTTCACATTCTACCTTGAAGTTATTTCTGCAGTGAGGCTGAGTCTAAAACTTTTAAAAGTTCCCTTTGAAGGATGGTGTTACTTGTAGATATGAAAACCATCTCATTGTTTGGTTCTATTGCAAAAACTCTACACATAGTCTGATTATTTGTATTTTATACAATGAACACTATAAGGGTCCCTGGATGTAGTGCTTATTCTGTGACAAAGCATTGCTCTAGAACCTTAGGAAAGGCAACTAAATTCTTACCACAATCTTCAGAAATCGGTGCTGTCGTAATGATTTCGATTTCTCTGGCAAGCAGACACCAAGGATGAAGGAACTTGCTTGGAGTTGACCACTTGGAAATTGGTCATGATATGAACCCAGGCAGCCTAAGCCCAGCTTCCATGGCCTATAAAACTGTGATAGAATAAAGACCAGGATGCTGCTGCTGACTTTGTGTCAGCATAACACTCATAAAACTTTTCCATTGCCATTGTTCCAGGTCAGGGAGCCATGATGGCTCTTCGGGCTGATGGGGGAGAGGGACTTGATCGGGGGGCGGGGCGGGGGGAGGTGGGGGGCGGGGGCGGGGAGGAGGCGGAAATCCTCAATAAATAAATAAATTAAAAAAAAAACTTTTCCAGTTTTTTCCTGCATTGCGATGGACGTTAGAGTGCTTGCGGAAAGAGCGTACGATTATGAAGAAAAGCCTTTGAAAGAAAGAAGTGTTGAATGTATCAGTACTCATGCAATAGAAATGCCAGAATAGGAGTCTCATCAGCCTTACAAGTCCCGTGTGTGTGCCTTCTGGGAAAGCGGGCATGTCAAGTGGGTAACACCCGCAGTCATGGAGATGAGCCTCCCTCTCACTGTTGAAGGTGTTTGTCTTCAAAGCAGACTGTGACCACATTGATTTGGTGGTTACCTGGGAGATTTTACCCTTGTCTAGCCATAGAGCTGCACAGAAGGGAGGAGGATGTGGTGCTTCCCGTGTCTCAAGGACATTTCCTAGGGACCAGATCTCCATACTCCCTCCTGCCTGTCATTATCCACATTGTGTGAGTAGGATGGTCCAGGCACATTTTCAGAGGCCGTAAGATGAAGATCGATGACTTCCACTTGGGGCATCTGTTTATTTTCTTGGTGAGGGGTTTGGGCATTAAACTTTACTAGCTAGCTCAATCACTGGTTCCCTTTTATATCCGTGGCTCAGCAGATAGATAGTGGAATTACCCACGTTTTATTTATGTGGGGGCAGGAAGTCCTCTAAGCAATGAGTGGATGTAGGTGACCCCTTCCTAAGAACCCAAGTGATTTTATATGGAGATCTATCACGATGCAGACCCAGAGAGCTCAGATGATGCCTGGAATGACCTCATATCTGCAACCATCGCAGCACGCATGTGCTCTGTGAAGAACTAGTTAGTATGAAGACAAAGACCAATTTCCTCAAGGTCCTCAGACTCCAGAATTTGATGGACAGTGTGGGATTTTAGTGTGCTTCATTAAGAATTAGATGCTTTTGAGAAAACAGTGCTTTCTGGTCGCCATCGAATTCAGAGGCCTGAGAGGCTTGGAGTACAGGCAGCAGCATGGATGGCAAGGGTTGCCTGTAGCTTGACCTCCAGCTCCACCTGTTATCCTGTGACTTTGGCCATGCTGCTTAGCAACCCTGAGCTTCATTTCGCTCTTTTTTAAAAAGTTTATTTATTTATTAATTAAACTTTTCCACCTCCTCCCCTCCTCCCATTTTCCTCCCACTCCCTCCTCTCACCCTACCCCTTCCTCTCCAGTCCTAAGAGCAGTCAGGGTACCCTGCCCTGTGGGAAGTTCAAGGCCTTCCCCCCTCCATCCAGGTCTAGGAAGGTGAACATCCAAACAGGCTAGGCTCTCACAAAGTCATTCCATGCAGTAGAATCAAAACCCAGTGCCATTATCATTGGCTTCTCAGTCAGCCCTCATTGTCAGTCACATTCAGAGAGTCCGGTCTGATCACATGCTCCTTCAGTCCCAGTCCAGCTGGCCTTGGTGAGCTCCCATTAGATCAGCCCCACCGTCTCAGTGTGTGGGTGCTCCCCTCGCGGTCCTGACTTCCTTGCTCATGTTCTCCCTCCCTCTGTTCCTCATTTGGACCTTGGGAGCTCAGTCCAGTGCTCCAGTGTGGGTCTCTGTCTCTATCTCCATCCATCGCCAGATGAAGGTTCTATGGTGATATGCAAGATATTAATCAGTGTTGCTATGGGAGAAGGCCAGTTCAGGCGCCATCTCCTCTACTGCCCATGGACCTAGCTGGGGACATCCCCTTGGACACCTGGGAACTAATTAAGGGAGCCATTTTAGAGTTGGCAAGAGGCTTCATTTCACTCTTAACTGAGATGGGTTACCACTACCCATCTCTTTGAATAATAAATGGAATTAAGTAGGATAATGCAAATTAGCATTTAGTAATGGTTAGCACACTGAAACACTGGCACATTGTGCATTTTAACAGTAACAGTATTGATTGCATATGTGTGACAGCACACCCCTCTTTACATCATTACTTTGTAGATTTCATATACTATGTATTTCTCAAGTTTCTTTCATGTTTGTCTGTCGCCTGTACTCCTACAGGAATGTTTTGTTGGGTTTCACTGACTGGCCAAGTATCTGTTCCTATGATTCTTGATGAGGTGTGTTGGTGTGTTCATGCCCGTGCCGTGCTCGGTCTCTTCCAGTGTTCTTCATCATCTTTGCCGTAGGCATTTGATTTGATCTGGAACCGGAACACTTGTGCTCTGGGTGCTGCCTTGTGATTGTTGTTCAGGTGTAAGCCCCAGGTGGTTATTTTCTGCTCAGTGCTTCAGTTCCCATTCTTGGAAAAGGACAGTGGGAGTTTTGCCCCCACTTCATCTTCTGATATCAGGACATCAGTCCCTGAGCAGCTGTTACCTCAAATCCCCCCACCACCCTGTGATCACCCAGCCCCCCCATCCCCCCCGTGATCACCCAGCTCTTGAGTCAAGCATGTATATATTTATGGAAAACACGTCATACTTGATGAATAGGCTGGACTTGGCTTTTACTGAATCTCAGTCTGGTGCCTTTTCCATTTACATACATTTGCATTTACTATAGATTGTGATTTTAATGGAATGTGATGAGGTATAGGGGATTTTTTTTTTTTATCTAACTTTGACATCATGGTCTTTCTATGTATCTGTTTTTTTTTTTCTTAATAAAATGGCAAAATCTGAACTTGTAAAAATTTACTCTTCCCTCATATATGACATCCCAACTGCAGCCTCCTGTCTCTCCACGTGTCCCGGTCCCTTTCCCTACCGCTCCTCTCCCCCAGATCCACTCCTCTGTTTCCCTTCAGAAAGGAGCAGACCTCCCAAGAATATCAAACAAACGCAGCATAACAAATTTCAATAACGCTAGGCACATCCCCTCATCTGTATCCGTTTCTTTACCATTAGAGAATTTGGGAAGAAGACTGGCAGTCGGAATCAGTGTCCCGGTGGTGTCTTCTGAGGGGAGACCTTCTCATGCATACGCGTTTTTGTATTTCCTTTGTTTCAGTTGCATGAAAGAATTCCAAAACCATAGATCTGATTCTTCGCAGATACAAACCCAGCCTTCATTTTGTAACTTACAGCATCCACTTATGTTTTTCGTTATATTTTGCATAGAGGTCATCACATCTTTCTGATGAGAAAGAAAAAGAAAACTGCTTTAAATTCGAGTCATTTTGTCTCTCAAGCTAAAAATATTTCCCCCAGGGAACAGCGTTTTGCCAGCGGAATTCTCTAGCTTGTGGTCTCTACTAGGAAAAGGTGCATAGAAATGAGGAGCACATGAATGAACGAGCTGTGCTTTAGCCTGGTGCGAAAACCTAGGTTCCCTGTTTGTGCTGTCAGAGGAAGCATTCGGATCTGTACATATTTGCTTTTCCTCCATTTTCAGATGGTTGTGCTGCGTGTTCCTCCCAAAGGTATTTAAAACGTGACTGCTTCTGTGGAATATAAATATTGAGGTCGATGTCTAAAGGTCGTTTTTAAAATTTAAAACATCTACGCTCCCTCATATTTAAATATTTATTGGACAGAAGTTGTATAAGTCATCGGCACGGGTGAGGGACTCCTGACCTAGAATAGATCCTGGGTTATGATGCCAACAGAGATTTGGTAGGAGCACACCAAGGTTAGTGCGCACGAGGCATGGGCTTCTCCAGCAGACACCTTAGGAGTTTCCCCATCACTTTCTAAGGAATCTTTAGAAGGAATAGCTTATGTAGACACCTGTCTTGATGGCTCTCCCAGTGGTACTGCACACTGAGTGTTGTGCTATTTGGGGCATCTAGGAAAGGCTCTCAGGGCAGTGGATGGGGAAAGAAGTTATCAGCGAGTCTGTTGCAGAGAACCAGAACTGTGTACCTCTGTCCCTCAGTGCTTGTGAGGAACCCCGTGAAGGAAGGAATGCACTTTGTCATTGTTTTGAGCCTTCTGCCCTAATTCTCTTAACGAGTCTCTGTCCAGATTCTCTCCCACTTGGCATTATTCATAAACTTGCTAGTGAAACCGAGGGAAGTGATCGGGCTCCTTATGCTGTGCTGTTGTTTTTGGTTACTCTGCTGCCGATTCTGGTGGTGGTGGTAACCCTTGCCCTCTCTTCCTTCTTCTTTCCTCCTCTTATCCCTTTTCTTTTGAAATAAGGCTCTGCACCATAGCCCAGGATGGTCTGAAACTCACCACATACCCTAGGCTGGCCCCAAACTTGCAGCATCCTTCTGCGTGGCTTTAGTGTTGGGTTATAGTCATGAGCTGCCACACACCTCACTCGGCTCTGCTTTTCCGGATCAGTAGTAGTGTGTAGACCAATGCCAGGAGGGTCATGGAGGAAGAGCACACAGGCCATTGGATGAAATCTTTCTGATGAGGAAATAGAAGCAGAGAAAAGCAAATCTACACATTAGAAGGATCCACTTGCCCCTGTGGATGCCCAAGAGATGGAAAGGAAGATGAATGACTGACTGCTTTCCGGTCTGCTCCACAGGGGATCTTACCCTTTTTAAACTTTGATCCTTAGTGCTTGGCGTTGTCACTAATGAGTAGTAGGTGCTATCTATATTTTTGTGAAGCAGTTGAAGACAAAGTCACAGAAAATGGGGGCATAGATAGTAGCCCTGAGGTATAATAGGAACTCAATGATTAAATTACTGATTCTAAGGATGCAGAACAGGCCTAGAAAAGAAGGGAGATATCTGGAAAACAAAACCCACTGGAAAAAAAAAATACCCATTTCATTTTAATTGAAAGACATTTGACTGAAAAAAGTACACTAAGTACTCTATATTACTATTCTCTTAACTAGTTAATATTAAGACTGAACCTGCTGTTTTAATCTTCTGTTGATTTTAATTTTAATGCTAAAATGAAACCAAGTTTTCTGTAACTTGATTGTGAAGGAAAGATGTATGGATAAAGATGTATGGATAAAGGGGTTTACTGTGTGACTCGCTCTGTCACACTGCAGCTTCCATGAGGAGATTTAAATTTTTTTCCTTTTTTCTCTTAAATTTTGTTTTATTTTGGTGTGTGTGTGTGTGTGTGTGTGTGTGTGCATGCGCGCACGTGTGCAGTGATGGAGGGCATACGTGAAGGGATGGAGAAATGAATGGATCAAGATACATGATGTAAATGACACAGAATAACTAAAAAGAAAGTTTAAAGAGAAACAAGTGTGATTTAAAATTACTATTTAGGACTTCTCATGTTTCTTGTCAAGGCCAATTGAAGTTTCTTTATTTTTTTAATGGCATATATTGTACAAAATAATGATGTCATTGTGACATTCTCATAGTGTAATGTTCTTAGATTGTGTTCACTCTCTCTGCCCGCTTTTATCTCCTTTTTGCTGGTTGCTGTTCTTCCCCCCACCCATTGCACATTAGAGAGTAAACAGACAATGCTTGTTTCCCTGTAAACTCTTACTTTGATTTAAAGTTCTTAGTGGAGAAATTCTAGGTTATTATGGTGTTTTGATAATCAGGTGCCAGTTACTTATATGTTATACAAATCAAAACAGCTGTAATCGAATTCTGTTCCTGAATATTTCACTACTGAAAGGAGGGTTTATTAACATTTAATGTTATAAGTAAGTTAAATGATTGACTGTGCCCACAGAAAGCTGTGCATTAATTAAAGGTTGTAGCAAAGTGTTCTTGAGCTAATTGATCATAAGCTGAACGCATTCAGAGTAGAGTGTGCTGAGTTTCGTCACCAGGCTACAGTGCTTGATAAACCATGATCAAAAGCAATGTGGAGAGGAAAGGGTTTATTATACTTACAGGTCATGGTTCACCATCAGGGCATCCCTGGGCAGGAGCTCCAGACAGGATCTGAAGTACAGAGCCGGGAGGAATGCTGCTTACTGGCTTGCTTCCTCTGGCTCATTCAGCTAGCGATCTTGCGCAAGTCCAGACCCAAGGAGGGCACCACAGTGGACTGGAGCCTCCCGCATTAGCATCAAGTAGTAATTCAGAAAATGCCTCATAGACATGTCCATAGGCCAGTCGGATGGAGGCAGTTCCTCAGTTGAGGCTCCCCCTTCCAGAGTGTTGTCGAGTTGACCACTGGCGCCGACTGTGGCAGTCACTGGGATAACTGACACAGGGGTTAAGTAGTCACTCTTAGTTGATGACTTGTGTGTCTTTGTGCTTCTCTGGAGCAGTTAGAGAACAAACAGGATCACATGAGCTGCATTCCTCTGTCTGTTCACAGCCACCTTTCCCAGGCGACATTCTGATTAGTGTTTTCTTGCTTGTGACACCCAAAGGGACACACAGTTCCGATGCTAAGCACAGGGCCTGTCACGATTTCTGTTTCTCGAACATTCTGCCTTGTCCCAGATCTCCCCTCCCACCTGCCTCCTCGCCTTGTTCCCTTGACCCCCAGATTTTCTTTTGAGAGTTCCCTGTGTAGAAAGGACCTGGAGTTTTTGTCTCGGGGATGGCTTAGCTGGAAGGTGGTTTAGTGATGGAAGAGTACTGTGAGCAGGAGCAGGGTTTTCAAAGGTTAGGCACTCAAGAGTTAAATTTTGGATTTGGGAAGTTAGGGATTTGTGCACCATTTCTGAAGGGAATTGACATGATTCATCAGGTTATTCTTCAGTGGCAGGGTCCTGAGAGAGAGGACCAGGGGATCAGAAGATAAGGAGACAAAAAATTTGGGCTCAGTACATCTTTCATGAGCTATATCTTGTGCCAAGAAAGTTTACTAAGAAATACAGCATTTTATATACTATTTTCAGAAAAAAAAAGAGTTAGCAAAAAATATCATACAATGGGGATGAAATCAGTAAGAATATAATCAAACAATGTTGCACAAGGGGACAGAAGATACCATAAGGACAACAGAGAATAATAAGCATACAGTGATCTTAGGACTGATAGCCATAGTAGCCATAGCTCCCCGAGGCCCTGGCCCCAGGCAATTACTGACTTTGCAAAGTATGATCCTGGTTCTAGAGAAGGAGCTGTGTTCCGTCTCCACACATCCAGGCCTCAGGAAAACCTTGGCTAAGCCCAGCCCTCAGAACTAAACAGTGGATATGAGTTTGAAGATGAGGGACAATAGGGCCTGAAAATACATAATGACATCCTAAGTCTATTGGTGCTGTCTGAACATCGGGCAAAGATGAGCTCGCTGTAGAGAGAATGCAGATGGAAGCAAGCAGAGGTCCAGGGTTCCAGTACATGGAATATCTCAGTCTTCATTTGGGAAGAAAGTGAGTTCATGGTAACTGCAAAGGGACAGAGCCAGTCCAATAGGAGAGAACTGGTCTTGGGTAGTTGGAGCCCCCACGATGGCCTGGGGACAAAGGAACTGCTCCATTGTTCTAGGCGCTCCCACAGGTTCTGCTAAGGTTTAGCAATGGTCTGTGAAGGCCAACGATGACCTTGAGTGGGATGGAGAAGATAGGCCTGATTTTAACAAATTAAAAAATAAATGTAAAGAGGGATTGGGAAAGGCCAAGTCTTCCTTTTAAAAAAATTTAGGCCGGGCGGTGGTGG
>NC_022025.1:3213361-3250046 GCF_000317375.1 Microtus ochrogaster
CTGTGAGTTCGAGGCCAGCCTGGTCTACAAGAGCTAGTTCCAGGACAGAAACCAAAAGCTACAGAGAAACCCTGTCTCGAAAAATCAAAAAAAAATTTTTTTAGTAGGTCTGGAGAGATGTCTCAGCATTTAAGAGCACTGGCTGTTCTTTCAGAGTACCGGGGTTTAATTCCCAACACCCACATGGCAGCTCAACTGTCTGTAACTCCAGTCCCAGGGTACCCAACACCCTCATACAGACATGCATGCAGGCACACCACCAATGCACATTACAGTAAATTGATATAAAGAAAAAAATAGAGAAACAGAGTTGGGATTAAGGAGATTTAAGGTTAAAGTGAACTGTGGGATTTAAATAGGTTTCATTCCTCTCCATCTTTACAAACAAAAAAGGGTCCTCTGGGACACAAGGCTGCCCTATAAACAGGAGAAAGCTGTCACCGAATGAGTTAGAGCTCATTCTCTTCTCTGTGGTGCTGCAGTCTTTTTATAGGGTGTCAGATCCCATTGTCACTGCGGTGCTTTCTTCTTCTAGGTTTTCAGATGTTAGATGGTGTCTTTGGGCTGCTATAAAGCCGAACAGCCCTGCGTGAGATTTTTCTATAAACCTAGAAATAATTTCAGTGTAAAACCATCAGAGAGGATTTCTAGTCGGAAGTAAAGTTGGTTGCAAGTATTTTAATTCTTTTGAGGTGCTTAAATATGGTTAAAAGAATCAGTCATTATTTCTCAAGCACTAATTGCCGTGGAAGAAGCATTTTTATGGACTTGCCATATGCTTTTGTGAAGACAAGCGTAAGCAGGGACTGGAGATTAGCTGACACATGCCATTTCATACGTGTCCCCATGGGCAGGGTTAGGCTAGTTTACGTTTATTGCCCACACTCTGTGTGTTTTCCTTTCCAGTGAAGGCGCTGTTGTGGGACAGTTGCCGACGTGTCCCCTTCATTCACGCTGCGCAACATTGCTTTAGTGATGCAGACGCGTTGCGTTCTTTTACGTTGCATCTGTTTAACTCTGTGAAGCTGTTACTTTACCTGTCTAAAACACCTGAGGGCTCTGATAAAGAGCTGAACTGCCAATAGGTAGGCAGGAGAGAGAAGTAGGCGGGGCTGGCATGTAGAAAGCATATATAGCAGGAGAAGGCTAGGGGAGGGGAGAGGAATGAGAAGAGGAGGAGAGGAGGGTACCAGGGCTAGCCATGTATTAAGAACAGAAGAAATATATAGAATAAGAAAGGAAAAAAAATAAGATGCAAAACTTAAAGAGAAATAGGATAATTCAAGTTAGAAAAGCTGGCTAGAAACAAGTCAAGCTGAGGCCAGACATTCATAAGCCAGATTAAGTCTCCATGAAATTATTTGGGAGCCGAGTAGTGATGCCCCAAAGAGTTAAAAAAAAAAAAAAAAACCAACTGCAGGACACTGTCTTGGAAAAAATTTCTGCAGTCTTGGGGTAGGGACATTTTACCTGTGTTTATGTATGTTGTTCTACCAATAATTATCTTTTACTAATGCTTCTGTTGTTTTAATTTCCTATTACTTGGAATGATAGTACATAAATGAGATCTATCTACCATAAAAATGCTGGTTCCTAGTTGAAGTAGCTTGCTTGTGCTACTAAAGAGTAGAACATTTTCGTCCATGAGAGGAAGCTCATCATTGCGGTGGGTCTTCCTCATTGAGATTTAATCCATGTGGGGTGATTCTGTTTCTGCAGAGATCTATGCATCGTGGATGCTTCCCATGGCTTTAGTGGGAAGCCAGTTATTTCAGTATGCATTAAAAACTGATGCGTTGTTATTTTCATCCTGCTGTGGTAGACAGATGTTTTGTTTAAGACTGTCTCAGAAGACAGTGTCTTGCTTTCTGATTGGTCCCAATAGAATTAAAATACCCTCCCTTTTTCCTTTTTTGAGAAATGTGTGCCTGTCAATTTAAAACTCTTTATTTGAAAAGTTATTTGACCGTTATTAGTGAAATTAATTCTTGATGAGCTATTATTTTTTAATGTTCTCTTGTTGAAAGTGTTTTGTGGTAAATACTCAGTTGTGAATATGCTGTGCATCTGATTTTTCTATTGGAAAATGTAAATTTGACCCCTTCTTTGTAGTGTGTGTGTGTAGGGGGACTGGGGTGAAGACCGGGTCTCTCTATAGGCCTGGCTGTCCTGGAGCTCACTATATGGACCAGGGTGGTCTCAAACTCTATAGACTCTAGGTTTTCAGTTCTGACTTGAATCTTATACACTAGAGCTTTGTAGTTAGTTACAATGGGGAAATAGTAGGCTGAGAAAAAGACAGAAGGAAGGGAGAGAAAGTATAAACTTAATATTGAATTATCAATAGGCATTTCCATCTTTAGTCCAAGGAAATTGAAGCACATATCAAGAAAGCCCCTAGAGATATACTTACGTTTTCTAAAAGGTTTCCAATTTCTTGACATAGTGTGAAAGAAAAGTACAGTAGCAATGGAACAAAGATGTTGGGGAATAATCAGTAGAAACTGAGGGAGTTGAGTAGTGACTGGGAAATGAGCCTGGGAGGCCTTTAGCGCCCACAGAAGGCATGTGTGGGCTGAACTGGAGCAGGAGCGCTAACACAGGTACCACATCGCATACCCGAGCACAAGCTCCCAGAGGCAGGACATCTGTGGTGCCTAAGAGTTTAGTGCCTGGTCACTCCTAAATATATATGATCCTTAGTGTTGAAAACCCCTGGTTTATTGAGCATTGTTGTTCCTTAGTCTTACAAGAACCTTCTAAAGCGTAGGAATTTGTATTATTTCCTTAAGTTAGGTATCTTGCCGAAGGCCTTTGGTAGGAGCTCATCTTCGTTTCATTCTTGATCTTTCTTTATCCGTCTGACTATTTTGTCTGAGAGTGTGTTGGGGTTGGTGCTCCAGTGTGCCTGTTTATGTGGGTTTGTTGATGACGTTGCCTCTTTTTCCCCCTTTTCTCATTGGACTTGTCTTATCTTTTAAGAATTCGAAGGTGAATAGCCTTGCTTTGGTGTGCCAGGCAGGATTTATTTTTTGGAGCACGGTGGCTCTGCACTGTGTACGGTCCCTTGAAGTTGTTGGGCGGTCCAGTTGCAGCTGTAGTTTGTTTACTGCTTGCCCGTAAAAAGTTTGGTGTTGATGGGATCTGTTTGCAAGCAATGCTATGTTTTTATAGGAGTTAAATCTTCTTGGATGCGTGGGGCATTGATTAAAGAGGTGCTTGCTTTAGCAGTGGGTCCACAAAGCCAACCTAATTGATTTGACTTTCCCATTGTGGTAAGTGAAACCATAAACGTTTTCTGAATTAGAGTCTCTGCTGGAGAGAGGACTAGAGAAGGAAAGATGGCTTCCAAAGTCTTTGAGTCAGACTTTTGCAACCGTTGCTAAAGTTAAGTTTTCTTTAACACATTGGGGAAAGCCTTGTTGTCTGCATCTAGGACAACTAGGAAAAATCCCATGTAGGTAGGCAGTGTGCTTGGAGAGCCTGGAGTCCGTCCAAACACTCTTCCACCAGAGTCTCAAAGAGCCATTGTCTATGAGGCTTTGAGCCACAGAGCTCATTTCACTCTTCTAAGCTGCTCCCTATGGTATCACAGAGCTTCGCTGTTACGCTCTCAGCTTACGTTCAGATAGAGATAACTGTTGTTGTGTTAAGTGTGATCTGCTAGTGTTTGGATATACAGCTCCCACCTCCCACCATCCTACCTTACCCACTGAGTTCTTTGTGATTCTGGTATTCAGACTTTGATTACCTAAGCTGGACACAGGCCAGTGTTGCTTGGCCCATTTCTCTGAAACCTCCCTTAGCCTGAACTCTCAAAGTATCGTCTGTTATGAGGTTTGTTATGTGGGAGTTATTTTATTCGTTGTATTCATTGAGTGTGAGAGCAGCAATGGTGCCCCATTCATCTTTACCTCCACGATGTGGAATTCAAAACTCAATAAATGACTGGTAAAATAATAGGAGAGAAATATCTTAGTGGTGAGGAACACAAAACATAGTTCCCTATAAACATCTTCTTAGCTTTTTCTTCACACCCTCTACATGTCTCTAGATCACGTCTGTGACTTTTGCAAGAGTCCTGTTGCTGCCATGGCCAGTGGCCTTTAAAGGCCAGCATTGAGGCAACAGACCGACTTCACTTTCGTAGTTTCTGTAACATTTGTTAGCTGCTTGTGAGTAGTGATATTTACCCCCAGTGTTTCTAATTTGAAGTGATAGACGTGTTATTTGGCTTGATTGAATGTTTTTACATATTGTTCATAAACCCAGACATCACTTTGTACCATATACCTATATACTACATAAATCATCAGTTGAAAAGTTACATAGTTGTTAAATAAAAAAAAAAAAAGAAAAAGAAAAAAGAAGATAGGGACGCCGTGAGCGTGTTTGCCAGAACTTTTTTTTTTCTTTCCTGCTTGGAGTGCACAGATTCTGAGAGTGCCCTCCATCTTCCTTCCCTCGCTCTTTTGTAAGTTGCAGTTTAATAGACTGATAAAGTTTTCCAAGAACATTTTTTTTTTTCAAGTCTTGGTAGAGTGAGGAGTGTTCACTGATAAAACTGGTCACACTTGATTCCCTCCAGAGTCCAGAGAACACTCAGAAACGAGTAAGTGAACAATCCCAATGTTTCCCTGAAATGGCACCGTGACCTAAGGACAGTTTGAGTGCAACTTTTCAACAGTTAGCTGCAGCTCATCTAGAGCTGCAGGGTTTTGAGGAAGTTTTTGTCCAAGTATAGGAATTGTAGATACTGGGCGTCATTGATGTAGAAGAATTGAGTTGTAAAATTTAGGTTTCCTAAAGTTTATCTTTAGGTTTGGTAAAATAACACCAACATCTAAAAATCAGTCCATATAATGGGCATTTAATTGTAAATGCTTAATCATAGCAATTGCCAGGGCTATGTGGAATTGTAGTCATTTGATAACCGTCTTCTTTTGAGGAATACCCATCTTTTATCAACTTTTAAAATAATACTGAAGTGTTTCTCATATAGGTTTAATGAAATTAATTCATAGAATTGCGGCGTTATAATGCACCACGTAGCCTTTTCTGGTACCCTCACCTTGTCCTTACACCATTTTCTTAGTTGATGTTGTCTTTTTCTTTATGTTTTTAATGCGGTCTTCTATTCCTGTCTTCCATGGGTCTCTTTTTTTCTTGTTTCGTCCTTATGCTCCACCCCTCTGCAGTGTCTGAACTAGCTCTAGGTCACGTGGCATGCAACCAGGGTGTCTGGATAGACAAGAACACCTACGAAACTGGTAGGATAGAGACTACACACTTTCATGTCTCCGCCTTGAAGAGTCAAACCTACCCTCTAGCTGTGACATTTTCTCAATGAAAGATGGTGAAGAAAAGCTTCCCTGAGACAGAGAGTAGAGCTGTCAGAAGGGGCGTGTAGGGATGTCTGCCGGACAAGGAAGGAGTCTTGAGTGAAGCAGGGAAGAGCTTAGACATGGGTTTATTTAGAGCAGGGTCCGCTTGGCCCTGCATGCGCACGGGGAAGCTGGATGTGCTTCCCTAGTTAGTGTTCAGCTGGATACCATCGCCAGCTAAAGCAATATGAAGACTGTTCATAATCTCGTATTCAAAATGAAGGAGCTCAAGATACATTTCGGAACTGGAAAAATGAATCTCATGTAAGGGTAAGCATTTCAGGGGATTAGCTTTCTTTTCCTTGCAGAAATGAATTTACATAGATGCCTTCTTATATGTCAGTCTTGTTTTCCATTTTTCCTCAAATCCAATGAGATGTTTGTTTGCAAGACTTATTGTCTTTTTTCTTTGAACCTCAAAGTGCTTTGTAGCATCTACTATGTTCTAGTGAGGTTTCAGATACATGTCACTGTCCCTCATGAAGATATTCCTCAGTGCGTGAATACAGTGATTCATTTCCTGATGTCTTGCCCCCCAGCATGGTCTTTACTGCTATTTTATGGTCAACCACTATAGTTGACACTATGTTTTTCTCTTTCTTTCTTTCTTTCTTTCTTTCTTTCTTTCTTTCTTTCTTTCTTTCTTTCTTTCTTTCTTCCTTCCTTCCTTCCTCTCTCTCTCTCTCTCTCTCTCTCTCTCTCTCTCTCTCTCCCTCCCTCCCTCCCTCCCTCCCTCCTTCCTTCCCTCCTTTCCTTTCTTTTTTTCTTTCTTTCTGTTTTTCGAAACAGGTTTTCTCTGTGTAGCTTTGCAGCCTATCCTGGAACTAGCTCTTGTAGACCAGACTGGCCTCGAACTCACAGAGATCCGCCTACATCTGCCTTCCAATTGCTGGGGTTAAAGGCGTGCGCCACCACCGCTTGGCTGACACCACATTTTTCTTTCCACACAGTCTTTAAGCTCCTTGTTCGTTTCCTTTCTACACGGACCCACAGACTTTGTTTGAACTCCTGTCACCAGTCCCTGTTTATGTAGGTGCTGGGGAGACCCAGGACTAATGCAGAAAGCCCCTGCTCCTGAGGGGTTTATAACGTGGTTGGGTGGGAAGATAAACAAATGAAACAAATTAGTGTATAGAACCAGTGAGGTGTAATAAGGAGTGAAGGGCGAGACTGTACTGAGGAGGTTGGTGGAGAGCTGTGTAAAGCCGGGGCCAGCTGAGTGACCCAGGGATTGCTGGGCAAGACCATGGTAGATGGAGCAGAGAGGAACTTGGCTGCAGCAGGTGTAAGCATTGAGGAAGGGAAGAACGGCCCACCCTGCCTGAGCAGAACCCAGCAGGCTCTACAAGTCCCTCTCAGTTCTGCACTGTCGGAGGGGACCAGCCCCGCCTGGAGCCCTTGCTCTCCAGGTCCAGTCAGTACCGCCTGCCTGGGGCAATAAATGGCTTATCTTCTAGTTTCAGGTGGAGCAGTGTTGGGTACAAGCATTTTATCTGTGGCCAGATTTTTCTTTGACGTTTTCCCTTCTTTGTCCTGCCTTCCCCCCCCCTCCCCCGCCTAAGATACCCTCAAGAAATCCAGTGGACTAGCGTCTTGGTTGAGCCAGATATTAGGAAGCTCTGACCCAGTTGTGTAAAAGGCAGCACGCGGTTGAGCATGCACATATGCATGCGCCAGAGTGCAGCTTCCGCCCCTGCAGTTGCCTTTCCTCTCTCTCTGTCTTTGTTTATGACCCTCTTCCTCCTCGTTATACCAGAAGTTCGGAGCTGTGCTAGGGCTCCCCCTTTTTGCTAGGCCTCCAGTCCATTCAGTCTTCAGGTGAAACAAAATGCGTCTTTATCTCCCCTTCCCAATTCCATTGTTTTCTTTAAGGTCTTGTCTAAACATTTGTCCTTGCTTCCCGAGTGTCCCCCCTCCCTCCTTGTTTAGGTCCGTTTTCTACAGCATTTCCTTGTTGAACAATGAAAACCCCCAACATAGCCCGCCTTCTTGCCTTGTCCCATAGGACTTCCCTTTTGGATTCCATGGCAGCTTCACATGGGGTAAAATGCCTAAATTCTTGCTGTGCTTTCCATGGCCCTTTATGCCCTGGCATGGAACCTTCTGGCACTCAGCTTGCACAGTTGCCACCACTGTGTTTGGCTAGCTCCACAGCCAGCTTCCACCTGAGGCTGCAAGCTGTCCCTCACATGCCCTTCTCTTCCTGGCCCTCAGATTCGCGTTCCTTCCTCTGTGGAGTCTGTTCTGCGCTATCGAAAGGAGGTTATTTGTACCCTAACACGTGCTGTTGAAAACCTGCTTCATCAGGGATGCTTGTGTCTGGCACTCAGGAGGCTGGCACATGAGGAGTAAGTGTTTGTGGACATCACATCTGCATAGGCCACTGAGGGCCATCCTGGGCTACATAGTGGGGCCCTGTCCCAACACACCAG
The DNA here is from genome assembly GCF_000317375.1 of Microtus ochrogaster. NCBI lineage: Eukaryota > Metazoa > Chordata > Mammalia > Rodentia > Cricetidae > Microtus > Microtus ochrogaster. The sequence goes on from NC_022025.1 coordinate 3,221,178, forward strand.
CACCATACTTATTTTATCACATTAGAATAATTTGTTTTGGGGCTGGAGAGATGGCTCAGTGGTTAAGAGCATTGCCTGCTCTTCCAGAGGTCCTGAGTTCAATTCCCAGCAACCACATGGTGGCTCACAACCATCTGTAAAGACGTCTGGCACCCTCATCTGGCCTTGTTTTATTTCTTTAGCTTCGTCTTATGGTAGATTTTGTTAAGTGCTTGAAAGTATTGTCTAAAGTTTATTTCTGAGTTAGATCTAATCTGATCTTCTTGCAAATGTAATTTCTCACAAGCATAAATATTTGATAATTATAGTCTCCTGTCTTGCATGCCATGTGTTTATATATCTGCTTCTAGTGTTAGAGTGCACCCGGGTCCTTGTGCGTAGTAGGCTCTTTATTTCCAATCACTCATTTGGCTCCTTGGCTGTAGAGAACACTGTTGTTCACAGTACAATATAAATGAATGCTTGTGGAATAAGTAACTAAAAGAGTAAAGGAGAGTTTTTTTCATCAGCCCTTTATTTTTTTAAACAGAATACCTTAGTAAACAAGAATATTTCACATACAGTTTCAGGAAAAATAAACCATAGGAATTATTATAGTGAAGTGACCAAGCTGACTTGAATAATGGATTATTTCAGGGAGCACTGAATGTGGGAAGGGAGTTTGCCTAAGATAATTTTAGGACCCAAATACGGAGTTGGGAAATTGATTAGTTATTTTAAGGATATAGTCAATATTTTATAGATGCTCGCTGTGTGTTATAGGGGAAGGAAAAAAGCCAGTGATTTCATGGTTTGTACTCAAGGACTTTAAAACAGGGATGATACCAATAATAAAAGAGCGTTTTATGAAACAGCATATAATTAAATCCTAAGTGATTCAAATACAGAGCGACATCGGCTTTGCAAAAGGGAGCGTTTTTTGGGTAGGAGGGATGAGCAATTCCATAGAGAATCTCAAGTCTTGAAAGACATTTTGGACGTAGAGTCTGTTCTCCAGACATAGTGTTCATACAATTCTAGAGTGTTCTGATATTACAGCCGCAGCTTGGGCTGGGGAGCCAATTCTGCCCTAAAGTATTTGCCGTTTGTTGGTTCCCAGCAGCTCTACCCTGAAATAATCAAACAGGAACTATATTATTTAAAGCACTGTTTGGCCAATCACTTAAGTGTATTGATAGCTAGCTCTTACGTCTAGAGTTAGTCCATTTCCAGTGTTTTGTATTTTCCCACAAGGCTCGTGTCTGTCTCTGGGCAGCGGCTCCATGGCTTCTCCTCACTCCTACCTCTTCCTCCCAGCATTCAGTTTAGTTTTCCCCCCACCTAGCTAAGTTCTGCCCTGCTATAGGTCCAAAACAGTTTCTTTAATCATTAATGGTAATCACAGCACACAAGAGGGGACTCCCACATCACCATGCAAACATGGGGGCCTGAATCTAATCCTAGAACCCAGGTAAAATGCCATGCACGGCAGTACACCCTTATAGCCCCGGCACCGGGAGGGCAGTAGACTATTTGTGAGTTCCAGGTCCGTGGGAAATAAGGTGGATGGCTTCTAAAGAATGACACCTGAGCCTGACTTCTGAAATGCAAATGTGCTCACACACACACACACACACACACACACACGCACACACACACACACACTTATAACTTATTTCTTAGCTGGGAAAAGAAGGAAGTACATAACATAATATTTTTATTTTAATGTTTTTTTTTGTTTCTGTTGATTTGTTTGATTTGGGTAGGATTTTGCAGGGACTTTGGTGTTGCAGACAAAAATCAAGGTCATTATTTCTGAGTCATTCAGAGTGATGAGGGTGAAGTAGCAGGAAGGCAATGTTGTTCATTTGGATCAGCGGGGATGTCATGGGCAGATTGTTCTTTCTCAGCCTGCTGGCCACACAAAGACTCAAGACCAGAGCTTTGGGATACGGCCCACTCCCCATTAGTGTAGTGGTTACTGTCTCTCATGACTATATTCATCATGCAACTAACGTTTATGAAGTGAGATTGCCATGCCACTTTAAAATTGCTTGTGCGAATTTTTTCCAGTTTTGTTGCACTTTAATTTATGAACCTTGGTGGCCTGTTTTCAGGCACAGCAAACCCTAAAACAAATTATGAGGGATGATAGATCAGCCTCTCTCCTGTAGGGGGCGCTAAGAGAGTAGCAGTTTAGTACTCCTTTGCCACCCAGCACCTTCTGGCATGACTTGGCACAATTTACTTCAAGATTGTGTACTCTGGTTTGTGCTGGCATTTTATTTTTGAGGGTGTTGTGGGTCCTAAGCCACCGTAATTCTTCAAACTCACAGCTATGCATTCTCTCACTTGGGTTCAGTAAATGCCACACCTGTGCGATTATTATTTTTTTTTAACCTTATGTGTTTGAGGCATGGTATTTTTAGAGTTCTCATTATGTCTCATTTACATATGACAAATGAATGCATATAGACACATTAAACCATTTTTCCAAGCGTTTGCAACATTGCTGATAGTAGCCTAAACTTGGCCTTTTGTAGGACCTCAGATTATTATTTAATGGGATTGTCACTCAGGACACTTACTGGCTTCCTCTAGTGCTTTTAAAAAAATTGAATTGAGCATGATAAGGTGCATCTCTTGATTAAATGTGTTTCCTCCTGTGCAATCACCATTAGCTGTTTGGCTTCTATTCCATATGCTTTTGAAGCCAGCCCTGCATTGCAAATCAATAGCTTTCTGGAGAGACAGTATGTTGTGAATTGCCTGGACAGCATATGCATGCTTCCCTTGGCTGCAAAGCTGCTGCAGAGCGCGGTTACTCTGCCTTCCTGGGAACTCCACAGGCAAGTCCATCGTGTTTGCAGGAAAAAAAAATAGATTATTTTAGGGAAATATTGAACTGTTAAAGCTTCTGATACTGAACATTAGCATGTCCTTTGTGCTCTTCTGAGACCATTTTTTGGTTCTGCTCCACTGAGATCAGCTTCTCTGAGTGATTTCTGGATTTTTTTCCCCCCTGCTTATGCTTCCCCCTCTCTTGGTTGTAGTACGGCCGTACCATTTCAGCTTGCTAGTGCAGAAAGATGTGAATTCAGTTGCTGTGTGAGGCTGGCCTGGTGCAAGCACATTGCTAGAGACATGTTAAAGAGTTCCAGGTGAATCCAGCTTGAGAGAGACAACCGCAAAACGGTAAGACGGAGCATGCCTGGAATCCTAGCAAGGGTTTTTATTTGGAGCATCTCGGCAAGTCTGAATCCTGACTCACTCATTTACAACTTGAAAAGGATTCATTTTATGCATGTCATTTTACTCCCTCCCTCTATTTAACTGCCAGGACCGCCAGAGATTGATAAAGGGTAATTTAAATTAAGGATCTGATGGGGGGGTTACTCAGGGAGTCTCCGGAGGCTCCCGAGCTATTGCTTGTAGTTTGTAAACACCAGTGGCGGAGATAAGATGAAGAAAATGTTCAGCGACTGCTTCTTTGCCAGAGCTGAGTCGGATTTCTTGGAAACTCGTCTTTTTTTTTATAGCTTAAAGAGCCCTTGCTGATTGTTTTGCCTGGTTATGCTCGGCTGAATGCCCTCTGAGTCAGGCGACTGAAGGACGGGAGACCACTTTTCCTCCGGGTAAACTGATGGCTGTGAATTTAGCTGCCTTGGACCAGAGTGGAATTGATATCTCTACTATGTTAGAGATCCGCAGCTTTTTCTCTGCTGGCCCTCTCCCCTCCTTGAGTCCCGAATGCACCTGGTTCAAGCGTGTTGCCGGGTAGAGGTCAGGGCGCTGTCATTTAGCATCACTATATCTACAGTGGTTCTGGTTTCCTGCATAGAAGTGGTAATTCTCCATGCTGTTCTGCTGGAAGTGCTGGCTCTGCTAGTGGGTTGTTACCATTGTAGACACGGATGGAGAACCCCTGCATGTTGAGAGGCTGGGGTAGTAGACAGCCTACTCCATCCAAAATGAGGCTTGCCTGCTCAGGGAGAAGATGAAGAACCAGGTTGGGATATGAACCTTGACAGAGGATGAAATTCTACTTGTCTCCTTGATTGAGGCATAGTATTAAGTAGTGGGGGGGGGGGGGGGGGGGGTTGAAGTTGAAGGATATATTTTTATATTGTTCACATTGAGTAATACATTAGATGATCCTGTGAATTTGTCTAGGTCCACCTTTCTTGAAGGTGCTAAATATTAAGGATGTCAGTGTTAGATATTTTGCTTTAAAATATTTTACTTTGAATGCTTCAACATAGGAATTCACTTGACCTGTGCATGCTGCATTCAGGGAATATCCACTGGCCAAATCCTCAGTAACTTGCATCTTGGCCAGAAACTAGTTTTATCTAATTTTGTAATACCAAACAGTCTAAGAATCAGCTAATTGGGAAAAACATCGATGGAATTTAGGATTCACAGTAAGTGATTTATTGGAGGAGGAGCTTCTGTATTTATTCAAATTTAAGTGTAAAACTGGGCTTTGATTTCTAGGAATGAATATTTGGATTTTGTTCAAAGGAGTGTTGGAATCTTCTTGTGTTTTGGTCACTTATTATTTTCCCAAAAAGTAAATGGAAACATGAACTGTTATTTTCACCTGATTCTATTGAGACGATGCACTGCTTGCTCTGGCTTTTCCTGAGAGCGGTATGTTCTAGCTATTTATATTTTTACCTTCACTTTGTGTAAGCTGGGAGGTTTATTTTCTCATCCTGTGACAGAAGGAACGGTACATCTGCCAAAAATAATTTTAAGAAGGGGACTAGTAGAGCAGTAATTCGACATTATGTTGCAGTATCCCTCTCCTGTCTTTATCACGCAAACATTTATTATCTATACTCTGTGTCTAAGACACTGGGAGACACGCTTGCAGAAAGCAGAGGGGACATGGAAGGCTCTGGGGAAACGTTACCATTTCCCCTGCAGTCCGCACCATGTGTCCTCTCAGAAAGTAACTCTGGAACTTTGCAGACGGTGTAATGACTGCCGAGGAGAGCCTCTTCCCTGCAGGCAAGCATTCACTTACGTACACACATTTGTGCACAGTCTGCTCTGAGACACTGTGAGGGGAACAGGTCGTTCTGGTTCCTGTCATCGTGGAGAAATTCTGTGGGGAATTCTTGTTTTTCCACTTTGGTAATGGTGAAAGAGATACTGTCTGCTTTGATTTTTAAAACTATGTTTAAAATGCACATTCCACAGAACTCGCCAATTTTAGATCGACAGGACAGCGGCATTATTGAGTATATTCAGTGTTTTGCAATAATTACCTCTATCCCTTCCCAGAACTTCCCGCCATCTCAAACAGTTAAGTAATACCTACCATTCTCCCTTCTCCTCACCCCTCATAACCATGATTCTGCTTTCTGTGCCCGCGAGTCAGCTTCAGCTAGGTACTGTGTTTCTTGTCAAGTGGAATGACGTCGTATTTGGCTTCTTTCACTTAGCACGTTTTCACAGTTCACTGATATAGTACCATACATTGGAATTTCATCCTGTGGAGGGTATGCTTGATTTTAATATGCAAAAGATAGCGGCTTTCCTCCTTAGTATAGGGTGTCACTAAATCAAGTTCCCATATGGACACTGTAGTAGATAACTTAGAGCTTCTAAAAGTAGTAGCCCGTGGAAACAGGAAGGCATGAGGACTAGCAATGCACCCCGAGAACCACCCACCGATATCTGGTTATTTCCATGGCCTGGTGATTGAGCATCGTACCTGGACTGCTTACATTTTCTTGTCCATTCATTGCTGCTAAGAGAGCAGTGATCAGTCGGAATGTCCATCGTGAAGCGGGATTGCGACTTTTGTCATCATTACGATTTCGCCTCACTGCGCTCCCAGTGCCTTGCTCATTCTAGCTATAAGCAAAGACATCAGAACACCACTCAGGTTTCCGGTGAACGCTGTGCCCTGGCTACCTTCTGCCCCCAGTCCCGTTTGCAGTGGACAGTCAACCAGAAACCCTAGCCTCCGCATTAGTCAAGAAGAATGGAGAGAAGGTATATGCTTGATACCACAGTAAACAGTGTTTCATTAGACAGGCAAGCTTAGCTTCATCAATAAAGTTTTCCTTTCTTGATTTTCTCTACATACCACTTCCCTTACACCCAAGATATTTTTCTAATAGTTGTTCCTTTTTAAAAGGTCATGTCATGGCCCCACCCAGAGCCATGTATTTGTTTGCCAATCTCTGTACTAGATCCCTGGAAATTTTGTATCTATGTCTGCAACTCCCTGTTCAAGGCACCTAAACATTAACAGAGGAGCAATGTTTATTATGAGTCACCCCATCTTTCTAAGTAGCCTTCATCCTCCTAGTCTTGTTTTTTTTTTTGGGGGGGGGGCGGAATGGGGTCTTATATTGACATGCTGACTTTTTCAACTTAATATCTAGCTGAGACCTTCTGCCTCTGCTCTCCAAGTGCTAGGATTACGATGTTTCTAACCACACTTGGCATCCTGTCCTTAATGATTCCTAATGCATCATGCTCTTCTGTTGTTTTTTTTTCCCCTCTGTTATTGCCTGACTTTTCATATGAGGCAGACTCCGAATTAGATTAATTAAATGAATGTTTACTTGGGTGGTGAGTTGGAAGAGAGGCAGGAACAGCAGGCCAGAAAACCACATCCCAGTTAATCTGCATTGCTTTGATCGTGTTTTTTCTCTCCTATTAGCAGCGATGAGGTGGAAATGGATGGACAGTATTGCGCGTGGGATGTAGGTTTCCGGGGACACATGTGCAGTGGTCAGGAGCTTCTGCTGTGTAGTTTGGTCCTGCAGTGAACCTCCACTCCCATTGTTTACTCTCTGCATGGCCTTGGACAGGTTGCTTAGCTCATGTGCATTTGAGTTTAATTACCCATGAAACTGAGATAATGATGTCCCCTCCTGAGTTCTTGTAGATCATGTTAGCGGTAGTTTTCGTGGTAACTGCTATAGAAGAGTTCCACGGTAGCTGGCCATCGTTACTGCCATTGTCACCTTATCTAGAAGCCCTCAATTTCCCCCTCTGTTTTCTAACAGCTACATTTTTTTTGCCAGGTCCCAGATCCTTCTCCAGTTTGCCTCATTAGAGGATGTCTTAGTTTTACAGAAGATAAAAGGAGGTTGTAGGAGGTTGCTCATCTCTGCTTCTCATCCACCAGACTTTGGCAGGGTGTCTGTTGCAAAGACATGCTTTCCTGTCCAATCGACAACCTATTTCAACCAGCAGCCAGTTCCTCCACTAAATGAGATCTTGCTAAAAACCTTGGCCGTGAAATGCTTGTGGAAGCTCTGGGTTTGTTTCAAGGGGCAGACAAGCAGCAGGGTGTTTTCATCCTGCTGCTCTGCTCTGTTCACCTTGGCCGGCTTAGTGAGGAGTCGCTATGCTATTGACTCTTCCCTGGTGTGGGAGAGGAGAACAGGTCTTCCTGAAGTCAAGGGGCGTTGTTATTAAAGAGTCACTATTGGTTTTATTATTGCTGAAATCTTAGCTCTTCACCGTGGATGGGCCAATTGTGAGGGCTGCATTGAAGGACACTTCCATGTTTTCCCAAAGGCTCCTTGTTCCCTGTGTTTCTCTTCAGGAGCTCTGTGTGGTTAGTGGCCCACATTTGAGTCTCTGAAAATGGCAAGAGCTTCAGAAGTCTCTCTTATATTCAGTGATGTCCTGTATTTCTCAGCATTCTTTGGTCAGGTTTTATTTAGATGGATTTTATTGGAAGATAAACATCACACTTTAACCATTGTAATTGCCAGGCACTAATAATGCATTGCATTTTTATTAAAGATGTTTGATCCAGGTGAGATGATAGGAATTGTGTTCATTTCCTATGTGTTTCAGAATAAGATCTTAGTATGGCGTTTTATCTCTTCTTCAGGGAAGAATTATTTTTAAAGTATTTATAATCTTCATTATTACACATTTATATAGCTACCAGGTGAAAAGAGTGCAGGCCCGACTGGATCGGTCTGATCTCCAGGAGCGTGTTCCTTTCAGTTCCCACTCTTTAATGTCATTGTGCTTCCTGCCTGCTCTATCTTGCGTGAAGGACAGAACAGAGAGGAACTTGAAAGGTATACTCGTGAAGACAGAACTGACCTGCTTCAGCACAAACAAGCCAGGGGCGATTCCGTGAGGCTCAGAAGTGAAACAAGAGGATTCGGATGGCACCCGGGACTGACCTTTGCACAACTTTTCCGGCAGATGATGGCTTCTGGAGTCTGTTATGATGTCTTTTAGAAGGTGAAATTCAAACAGTAGGCGTTCCAGGATGGGCAAAAAGCCATCCTGGTTAGGATATACCATGGATTTCTAACTCAGCTCATTTTATTTGCTCTGAGAATTCCTGAAATGGTGCATGGGCTTGTTGTTTAAATTGCTGTGGCTCATGTTAATCTTCCTAACCAGGTTCCTTCTCTAATGCATAATGGAGGATCTTTTGAAAATACACAGTGACTTCCCCTTCTCAGGAAGGACCAAAGACAGAGCTTAGTGAAAAGGAGCGCTCTATATAAACCTGTAGCGTCTTCAAGAGCGGAGAAAAAGGTCCTTTTGTGCTGGAATAGATTTTTTTCTTTTTTCTTTTCTTTTCTTTTTTGGAATAGATATTTTTGAAAGCTTTAAAGGAACAGTGTCTTGATGAAGAAACTAATTATCCATGCATTGAAAGCCTGTTTGTATGGCTTAATGTGTTCAGTTTCCGTGGGGATTGTTAGTTAGTTGGTAGAGCCTTCAGTTTGTGGAACAGCAGGACAGGGTCACTCCCTGGCCATGTGTGGATTCTCATCATCCCACATACCCCTTTTCTGGTCCCTCTGACTGCAGATATGTGGTCAGGGAGAAAACACAGACATCAGTTCTGCTGTTCGAGCTCCCAGCCGTGGATACTCATATGGTCATCCTGCGTGAACGCTATTTTCTTAATTCTCTTTCTACATGATGGTATTTTAGCCAGATTACAATTGGGGATATCAAGCGGGAGTCAGAATTTGTATAATACCTTCTTTGACCTTTCGGGATGCTTGTTAAAATTTTGCTGGGACCAGCGTTTGAAAGGTGTTCCGTTCAGCTTTCCACACACTAGGAGTCAGAGCCCAGGTCCTTTTCCAGTCTAGACAGGATCATTCCATTCTGCCAAGCAGGCAGAGGGCTCCCTCCCCATGGCAGGGCTTGCTGTAGGGTAGGTACACAGTACTTTGTACACATCTATGTCTTTAAAATGTTTCCTTCCTAGATCTAGGAGTAACTTCTTTCTAAACCTTTTCCCTCCAAAGATGCCGAATAAACCTTAGTAAACAAGTGGAACACAGTTTTGGATTCAATTCTCTTGAGAAAAATATTAATACTGTTAAAAAAATAGTCATGATGGTTAATGTTGAAACCTTTTCTAGAACATATAAATGCTCCTTTTTACTGGAAATATACAAGTACATTAACCTATAGGCAGGAAGCATACTGTAATAATTTGTATATATTATTCGTTTTTACCTTAATCTCCTTGCTTTTTGTTTTCAAATGGAGAGTACTTATATACACATTGGCCGTATATTGTTAGAAAACTTTATTTCCATGTACAAAATAATAGTAATTATCTGAAATTGCCATCCTATTTTGTGGGAAGTTTGAGCAAAAGTTTTAGTCAAAGATGATGACGCACTTGTCACCCCCTGTGGTTTGAAGAAATGAAAACAAAATTTGTTTCTAAAGGAGTTGACTTTTTTCCTTTATTTGACCATAATAACAATATATTATTGCGTGGTCTAGGACACTGTGTCTCAAACATCAACCCCAAGGACATCTTGTTAAAATCAAGATTCTAACGATGTGGGACTGTGGTGGCCTGACATCCCAGGCAGGGCCATTCCTACTGTGAGCACCAAGAGAACTATAGAGTATGCTGGAGAAGTGTGATCCCCTAAAGATAAAATCATGACAAAGATCCTATGTAGGCCTCATGACAGTAGAGATGTTACCTTTGCTGCTTTAAATTTATCATTATAATCAAAAATTGAAGATGCTAGAGTTGTCTAAATATCTGCATATGTCTTTATGAGCCTGTAGACAAAACTATATCTCAATAAACCCAATACTATATGTACATATATATGTATATATATATGTAATAAGTAATATAGTAGATAGAGCTACTTAGACTTATACTGATTACATTTACTAAAACTTTAGCTGCTGGAAGCATACGTAAATATTCTCATTAGAATTAAAAAGAAACCAAAACCAATTGTCCAGCTTGTAAACATTGGAGCCCAGAAAGGATATAACAAAACTACAGTCCCTGAGGCAATATGACACGGTTCAGCTTTGTTCGTGAAGGAATCAAATAAAATTAGGTCAGATCCAAAGAAACAAGTCAGTAGAGAAATATATGTTGCATTACCTTAAAGAAACAAAATGGCAACAAATCCTGGTGAGGATGCAGGGGGAAAGAAATCCTTATCTGTGGTTGGGGCATCCTTAATGGAAGTCGGTATAGGTGTTTCTCAAACTCAAACACGAGCTTCGTGTGTTCCAGCGATGTCATTCGTAGCCACACACCTCTGGGACTCTAAAGTCAGCACTGGACAGAAATAGAGGCATACCGCGATGCAGAACCTGGGTTACGGGAGAAAAGAAAGCAGAAGACTGGAAAGAGAAAGGGGGCGGGCAGGATGGGTGGTGGAATGTGTGTGAATACGTATATGAGAATGTGATGATGCAACCCATTACTCTCTACAATTCATATGTACAAAAATGGATGGAAAAGTAAATAGCATTTAGAACAATGGACATTGAATTGTGGTGAGTAGGAACAGCCAGTGAAAGCATTTTCATTGGAAAAGATCTCAACTCAAGAGTGTGTCTCCATTTAATATAGTTTCTGAGGGTGATTTTTAAGACGGCCTACTTTATTTATTTACTTATTTATTATGTATACAATATTCTGTCTGTATGTATGCCTGCAGGCCAGAAGAGGGGACCAGACCCAATTACAGATGGTTGTGAGCCACCATATGGTTGCTGGGAATTGAACTCAGGACCTCTAGGAAGAGAGGCAATGCTCTTAACCTCTTAGCCTTCTCTCCAGCCCAAGATGCCCTACTTTTAATTAAAGGGATAGGCTTATCATTGAGTAGTTATTGGCAGAGCATGTATTTCCTGGCCATACTCTTATCTTTTAGGACACTAAAGACACAGGAAACAGTTTATGTATTCAAGGTATTTACAGTTTAGGCCTGGAATATAATTAATACATGAGAAAGATAACGACAACCAAAGAGAGACTTCCTGCTGCTCCAGTCAGATATATGAAAGCAGGCTGCTTGTAGCTTACCTGTGTATATGAGAGCAACAGTTACTTAGCGTAGGTTTGGAGGCACGATCTGAAAGTGGTATAGGTCATAGTAAGGGCGTTAGTGGTTGCAGCAATGCCGCTGATGCGGGGGCAGAGCTGCTGTTTAACAGACCAAGGTTGACAAGTGTCCTACAGTGTGACTTGCCACATCATGCTTTACATGACTGATTCCTTAGCCAGATACTCATGCTGCTATCACTGAGAAATGATTCTTTGATTTCAGAGTTAATGAAAATATGAGGCCCGAAATACCAAAGTAAATGTTCACAGTATGTGCCAGCTCCATGCTTCCGGAATCCTCAGCTGCTCAGGAGGAATTGTCTGTAACACAAAGGGAACACAAAGAAGTGAGCTTATCTGCTTGGCACTTATCTATTTAAAACCATTCGCCACTTCTAACCTTGGGCCCATTTTCATACTAGAGGCAGGAAAGGTCAAAGAAGCTGCTAAGTCCACCAGCTCTGCCATTGAGCCTGTGAAAAGACAGACCTAGAGAGTTGAGCAGACCTGTTGTGAAGTTGTTCAGAGTCGTGCATGCTAGTCAGTGCTATTATGCAGAGCTTGGTAAAAACAAGATGGTGAGTAATAGAATGGCCATGCTCATGTCACCGTATGTACATGCAGTTAACACATCCTTTATCTTTGTTTCGTGTGCTCTGAGAGGCACCTCTATCTACACAGATGCATAGACACACACACATGCAAACGCACACACACTACTTCAGGAGAGAAGAAACCACAGCCTACAACACGGGAGTGGATGCCGTCCTCATCAACCCTGCAGGTTGAAATAACAGACAAAGGTGGCTGTCATGGGCATTATTCCAGTGGTGTTACACAATTCCTCTTAGTCCTCAGAATACTGTTCCTAGCTCTCTTTTTATAGCTGAAATTCCTTTTAAAGGAGGAATCTTTTTGTTTATAATTTTTAAAATTCAAGTATTTTTGGTGGAGGTAATATTTTACATAAAACCTTGTAGATGACTAACGATGATTTTTATTGGGAGCAATTCTGAGAGAAGTTGTTGAGTAGGAGAAAATACTTAGATTTCCATGGGGTAATGTACAATGCAAAAAACAAAACAGAGATAGCTAGAAATAGATGATATTGTTAAGACAGTGCTTATGGCATAGCTTGTACTGCCCCTGTGGTAGACACTCCCTTCATGAACCTCAGAAGACCTTGACCTCGCCCCTGCTACGTGTGTGGGGATTATTTGACACAGGTAAACTTGGCATCTTTGAAAGCCATTCTTTTCTGGTAGCTGCCTTCCACTAAGCAAGTAGAGAAGGTCACTCTGGGATCTTAGAAACACGCCAATCACCAGGAAATGGCTGATTCAAAGCGACAATTTTCAACCTGAATGAATTCGGTCTAAACGAATGCCAGCCTTAACTAAATTACTCTCTTTCCCATCTACTGCTGAGGTTTCAGTAGACAGCTGGCTAGGTTTACATAGCTGTAAGCAAAATCCATAGGTCAAACTCTGCCTGTTGGAGCCCCAACACTGAATATCTGACTTTTCCTTTTCTTAAACCACGTTAGGGTCTACCAACAAATTAACAAACTTTTGTTAAGGGTGATCAGGCCAACTCTATGAGATGGAACCTATATCTGATATCATTAATGAGGCTAAATAATTCATGGAACCAGTGAAGACCTACTATGATTATTCTGCTAAATTAACAAAGCAGTTAAATGACTCTCAATGGTATTGCTGTCCCCATAGATCAGGGCCTTGATGCTTCTTGTGGTAGACGGCAGTTAGCACAGAGACTCACAGCTACACAGTGTTTAGAGGGCGAGAGACTTTGGAGCACTCAGCCCTGAGTGGGATGTCGCTGTCACACTCTTCAAGGCTCCGGGATTTTTGCAGAAGGGGGTGGTGGTGGGAGGACTCGGAGAGCTAGTGATGGTGGACAGTTTGGAAGAAGCAGCATTTTCCAGACACAGCAGGACAGATGCTCAAGGCAGACACAGGCCCAGCATGGTGACTGAGTGGGCACAAAGGCTCTCTGCTCACAAATGACAGCTGCTGGGTGACGGAAAGTCAGGTTCCTTCTCTGGAGTGATACGGGGTACATCAGCATCCTCAGGAGTGGTTGATCAACACAAATGGATTGCACCTTTCTAGTGACATGTTGTTGGTGTTTGTGTTGCTGTTGGTATTGCTGCTGCTATTGTTGTTGTTGCTGTTGTTATTGGTGTTGTTGTTGCTGTTGTTGTTATTGGTGTTGTTGGTGTTGCTGTTGTTATTGTTGTTGCTGCTGCATGTTTTTATTGGTGTGGTTGTTGTTGTTGGTGGTGGATTTTTATCTTATAAGAAAGAAAGGACACAAAGTTGGTGGGGAGGGAAACGGGGAGGAGATGGGAGGAGCTGGAGGATGGTAGAGAGAGAATATGATAAAATATATGATATGACATTCTCAAAGAACAACAAAAAAGATAAGTGGGCCATACTTATTCAGATGAATATCTCTATGTGTGGTTTCATCTCTCACCTAGATCAAAAATTTAAGTTCTGCTGACTTCACTGGAAGAAAAGAAAATAAGTTTATTCGGGTATTGATGATGATTTCTTCTTTTTAAGTGTTTTCAAGTACCACGCGTCCCTGCTTATGTAACTCGTGTCACCTCTGTTTGTAAATGCAGTGTGAAGCACTGCAGCTGGAGAAAATAGATCCTTAATTCCCATTAGTGTTGGCATGTCTTGTTCTCACATAGGGCGATAGTGTGCTTGTTTACCGTGATCCGCCTCAGGCGCATGTACCCAAGATGTTTTCTCCTGGCCCCAAGATTTGAGAAGACCACTTTGAAACCATAGAAGCATCCTGTTCCTCATGACTTTGTAAGCAAATATTAGTTAGATTCTTCAGGAGGACCTCTGAAGACAAATTGGTTTTGAGAGTTGTCAAACGAATATAAGATAAAGTCATCGCCCTACGGAGGAGATAGATTGTTAATATAGTTAATTAAAAGGAAGCGTTGCAATATAAGGACACAAAATATAGCAGATTAAATACATTCGCTGAAGGGATTCTTAATAAAGCTGGCTAAGTGTCTGAATCATCAAGGGCTTCTGGGCAGAGGGAATTTTTAGCACAGTTGTGGCTTCCCTTGGGAGGAAGGCCACTGCCAAAGTCTATGCAGCAAATGGTAAAAACTGCTGATCTATGGAATGGCCTAAGTCTCCTGTGCCTGGAGCAGCTTCAGTCGGCTCTCTTTGTACATGGCCAAGTACTCATATTCTTAAAAGTATGTGTAGCTAATACAATCAATTAAAATTAATTTAGATCTGGAGAAATGGCTTAGTGGTTAAAAGTGCTCATTGCTCTTGTATAGGACCAGTGTTTGGTTTCCAGCACCCATGTTGGGTGGCTCACAGCAGCCCAGTACCAGCTCTGAGGTGCTTGACCTCTGTGGGTACCCACATACTACATATGTCTTCTCTCTCTCTCTCTCTCTCTCTCTCTCTCTCTCTCTCTCACACACACACACACACACACACACACGCACACACATTTGTTCTCTCAGTGTCTCTTTCATACTTTCTCACACACATATATAAATATTTAAATCTAACATTTTTCTTTCTCCATATTTAATCTCTGATTACCGACTTAATCAAATTGCCCTCCTTTCACAGACTAATTTCCATAATTCTAACATACTTCATATACTCTAAATAAAGCACATAACATGAAGATGGTTGTTGTAAATATGATTGCCATATTTATGCATGTTCTGTTCTAAACACTGATACTACGAGTTGGATTCATTTTATTTTTGAAACCTTCCTAAGCATTATCGATTTACTCACTTAGCATGCCTCCCCAGGAAGTTTAGTAACAATTTTTTCTTGTGTGTTCTTGGGATTATGTTATCTTTATAGTTGTACAGTAGCATAGGTTATAGAATCTTAGTTGTTAATCATTTGGGGGTCTTAGTTGTCTTATCTAAACTAAGTGACTCAGACTTGAACCATAGAATGGAAGTCAAACTGAGTTTTCTTCTTAGGCGTTATTTCACATATATTGTAAAACGTTAACTTGTTTTAAAGACTGCCTTCCATGTGTGGGCATTTCTTTTCACAGTCTGTTGTCTGTCTCACAGATGTGCACTTTGGAATATGTCATTTGGGGAACATTGCCTGTCCTTCTCTGCGCTGTCATAGTGCCCTGGTCATTATTCCCAGAGCAGACCATGTTACTCTTGTTTCTAAACTGGCACCACCCGCTTGTCCCCTCTTCCACCCCACCCCACCCGACCCGTGAGCATCCTTCCATGTCTTCGGTAAATTTCCTGCTTGGTCTAGCACTACTTGGCCATTCAGCATTTTCTGTGTTAAAATTGGTTATATTGTATTGGATTCATCCTTTCCTATTGTAATTGCTATTCCTACTTTAGTGGCTTTTGTCATTTGAAATCACATTGAACTCATGCTTTTTCGGTAACTCATTTGATTTAAACACAATATTATGTTTCTTTTTGATAGTTGAATAACCCACCACTGTATCATCAGTGGGAGCTCTGTTAGGCCGATTCTCTTATCCAACTAACGTTCTTCTGCTATTTTAAAAAGGCCTCTAGCTTTCCAGTCAATAGCTGGATGTTTCCTAGGCTCCATTTCTCTTGATTCTTCTTTAATCTCTTCTTCCACCCACCCCCGACACTTATGTCCTGTGAGCTGGAAGCTATTTTTTTCAGTGGGAGCTATAACATCAGCCAGAATACAGGCACGCAGTGGGATGAGCTGGAAATGGATGAAAGGGTTACTGTTTACGGGCTGAAGAAGTCTCCTCTGTGAGGTGTGGGGGTTCTGTTTCTGACTCTTCTTACTTATAAGGTTATATCTGTGATCACGATTCATACTTGCTAACAGATTACGGAGGGGCTCACAGGAAGATGTGGGTGCGGGGGAATAGCACCTACATGTCATCTGTCATCCAGGCCTCTTCTGCTGGGTCTGTATCACTCAATGGTTTCATGCTAAGAGCTAGTGGAAATTACAGCTTCCCGCAAGGCATGGGCATTGCGATTATTTCACCTTGCTGAGTCCTTCTCTGAACCAGAGTTCTTTAATTCGGGGTCTCCAGAAGAACTCCCACAGGAGTGTGTGAGGGCAGCAGAGCTGAGCCCAGGTATGTCAGGAGGACCCGAGTGAGCTTGGCTTTCTGTTGTGCTCATAGACAACAGATCATGTTGGGCAGATCACGTTTAAGTCCTGTGTCCTAAATACTGGAAACGTGAAACCTACCTAGAAGAGTTTCGTTGCGTTATGTGGAAAACTCAGTATACATTTCTTCCCTTGATGAAGATGCGTGCACAGAGAAGGTATGATTACCTGTATGTTTTGTGGCAGCCTGGCTGAACTGGAGACCAGATAAATTTGGTATGACCTTAATTATGTGGAGAAACTTGTTCATGAGCTTTGTAACTCGTAAAGTTACAGTTGATGGTGCCCAGGACATAGTCATATATAGTGACAGCAATCATGACAACCATTGCTTATTTTCTCCTGGATTTGATACAGTGTATCAAATTTGTTTAGTGGTCTATAGGGCAGTGTTTTTGCTAGTTTGTCTTTGTTTTTTTGTACATTCTGCTCAGGTATCAGAATGCTTCAGGCTGTTTCAGCAAAGTGCACATAATAGGTTTTTACCCTTGGGTAACATAGTACCTCACAGGCAATGGCTTATTATTCACAGTTTCAATAGCGTTTCTTTGCCTGGGACCTTACCAGGCTGAAGTCAGGTTGTTGTCTGGGTGGTGGTTTTCACCTGGAGCTCAAGGTCCTCTTCCTTGTTGACAGAACTAGTTTTACTATGTGTGCAGGTCTGTGGTCCCCATTTTCCTGGCAGTTGTCAGGCCAAGACTGTGATATACCTTATGGTTGTATCACATAGTTCTCAGCGTGGTCATGGCTGCCTTTCAGACTAGCCAGCCCTGAGCATTCTGTCTTTCTTGGTTTTGGAGGGCTCTCCTATTGTTCATCCCACCAGGTAATCTAGTTTTTGTGTATAAAACAATTTTATCATATGACATCATATATTATTTGCATAGAAAAGGGAGAGGATTATTCAAAGGCAAGAGATTCAGATATTGTTTTAGAGTCCACCTATTAAAACCTTCAGCAGAAGAATCTTGATGATAGCTATTTATGAACATATGTATTTGTTATCTTTGTAGCAGCATTGTGCTTTTTAAACAATAGCTTTTGGATGAATGTCTTGAAGCCTTAGCTCTTTTTTTTTTAAATAAAATATAATGATTAGTTATTTGCATGAATCTTTTGTATAAGATTTATTACAAGAAGATTGAGCATGACTGGAGAAAGGCTGCAATACCATAGTGTGGCCCTGCCTTTCGTGGACTTAGCCAAAGGATTGTTGAAGCTTAGATGCAGGAGGGAAGGCTCAGCAGTGAAGAGCACTTGCTGCTCTTGCAGGGGACCTGGGATGTTCCCAGCATCCACTTTGCAGCTTCCAAGTGTTTGCAGCTCCAGTTCCAACATCATCTTCTGGGCTCTGTGGGCACTGAGCATGCATGTGGCGCATATACATAATATACATAATATGCAGGCAAAATATGCATACATCTAAACTAAAATAAAAAATCTTAAAAAGAGAAGTAATGCCTCTCACATATGGTCTGCTAGTAGAGTGCCTGAAGAGCGTGGTACTGCAAAACTACTATGGCAGGCTGATTTATTTCCAATTCAAGTAACTGGAGTCTAGATTAAAAGAAATTGAGGTTTTCTTTTCCATTTCTTTGTCAGTCTACTTAGATGTTTGTCAAGTTTTAACTTTGTTTTTAATTTTTATTCATTTTCATTAGTGTTTTTTTATTTCCATTTTGATATTGAATTGTTATTTAATTTCATTCTTATTTTGGATTTCATCCACTTCTCTAAGTATCTTAAGATTGATTCAAAGCTTATATCTTTCTTCTTTCCTGCGTTCATTTAGTATTATGTTTATGTATATGTATTTTATATGTATATATACTATATATTACATATATTAGCATTGCATGTTTATGAATTTGTCTTAGAACCTCTTGTGTTTAGGGTTTAGTGACACTTGAGGCTCATGTGTCTGTTGACTGACTCAGTGATGGTGTTAGTTTTTTATTTATTGACTTCCTATCTTTAAAAAGAACACAAATCCTTAAAATATTGAATACACTTATCATATTTATGGTATATTATTAAATTTTGATCATGTGTAGAAGATTTTATATTGAGTCTTTAAAAATATATACCTTCAGAGCTGGAGAAATGGCTCAGCGGTTTAGATCACTTGTTCTTCCTGACGCCCCAAGTTTGGTTCACAGCATCCGTGTTGATGGTTTAGAACCATTGGTAACTCAGCATCCTCTTCTGGCCTCTCAAGATGCTACGCAAATGTAGCACATACACTAACACACGTGCACGCACACACACACACATTCACAGAGACACATATTCTTGTACATAAAAAATAAACAACAAGAAACTCCAAACTCCCAGAACATCCTCAGCTCTTCTGAGGTGTGCTCAGAAGTGTCTCATTTTGTTTAATCATAGTTCAACCTATACTTAACAATGGTGGCAAATTCTTGGAACAGGGTAGATGCTGAATATCGAATTAATGTTTTTCCTGAAGCTTTAAGTACTTGGCTTATGTTATGCACGCATTTTGCTTGTTTTTTCTTAGCATACAATTTTGCATATTTATTGCATAATTCAAATAAAATCTTATAATCTTAATAATACTACCTTTACTTGTGTCTGCAGATATCTGATATTCTGCTTTATGTTGTTTTCCACTGTGTTTATACACACTCTGAAACACTGACACCACAGCTGTTCTGTGTGGTTACAGCAGTGTGTGTATCGGTGTGTAACATAGATACAGTTATTATCCAATGGACTCAAGCTGCCTGTTATTCCAAAGTTGGTCTTTGAGCTTTAACAATATGGACTTTTGTTAAATGTTTCCCAGCTTTTCTCATTTGACATCATGTAGGGAAGCTTTTTAAGAGAAGCGGTAAAAGCAGTTCCATTCCGAAGTTGTTTCTCTAGAGCTGGCATGTAGATTTTCTGTTGCTGTGACAAGATACCCGGGATGACCTGAAACCAGCAGAGGTTTCTACATCCCAGCCTTCAGACAGTTGACTGTTGCTCGGGGGCCTGTGCCATACAGCAGCACAGCTAGGGTGCACGGTAGAGCAAAGACGCTCGCTCACGTTCTGGTTATGGTTGCTGCAGGTCATGCTGAGAAGAAGAGCAAAGCAGAGAGAGAAGCAGAGTGGGAGGGAAAGGGAGAGAAAGGAGGAGGAGAGAATGTTCTAGAGTCCAGAAATGAAGGAAATGCAAGCAGCCAGTGGTCTGACTTCCTTCTGCTGGGCCCACCCATTTAAAACTTCCACCACCTCACAGTAATGTTCATGGTGGGCACCCATGACTTTCACACATGGCTTTGGGGGGACACCTAAGGTCCTCCCAGGACAGCTAGAGGTTGCACAGTAGACTCCAGAATGTCCAGAGCCTCGGGAGAGTGAGAGTCGGAACACAGTGTGGTAAAGGGGAGCAAAGCAGCAGAGCACTAAAGCGAGTTGTGTAATGGCGTAAACGAATGCAGACAGATTGTAAAAAAATATATATACAGCTTTAATGGAGAAATAGACTTACAGAACCACTGTTCCTGCGGAGACCAGGAAAGCAGAAGCAAGCACTGCGAGCACACTAGCCAGATTTATAGGTAAACATTAGCCCGAGGCAAACACGCCCCCTAAGGGGCGGGACTTATCCCTACAGAGTTGTGGGAGTGGAGAGCAGGCTGGGCAGTGCAAGCGAGCTACTGCAGGCGCGGGAGGGGAACAGTGGCGCTGAAGGGAAACCCCTGTGAATGCTGTAAACGGGGTCACTTGCTGTCCTTCACTGATAGTCTAATTCTTTAGCTTTGAAATCAAAAAGATAAACTCACAATCGTCCTCATTATTATCACCTAACTACCATTTCACTCCACTTGATATGAAGTCAATCAAGATGGTGGAAATTTTCAACCTGCATCTTAAGAGGTAAACGTTGTTTGAAACAAAGTAGCCCCATCCTCCTTAGCTTTCTTTAGCTCCTGCTTCTGTCAGCTCCTGCTGTGGTCAGTAGGTGCCCATCCCATCCCTGCTAACTGTGGCTTTGTTTGTTTGTTTGTTTGTTTTGTGAAATGGGTTTTCCACTCCTTTCATGATTTAGAAATACCCATTTGCAGTCAGATGATAAAACCTGAGAGTTCAGAACCTTGTAGGATACACAGCCTATGCCATAAGGTATTTTTGTTTGTTTTTATTAGGTAGATAAATTTTCTTTTTTTAACGGGCAAACTGCGAGTCTACACAGAACCGTTATAAGGAATTTTCTGTATTGTGAGTACAGCTCATAAAGTGGGCTTTTCTGAGTTGAAACGTGCCCTGGCCAGATCAGTGCGTGTAGTGATCGTGTTGTTTCAGTGAGGCTCACTCAAGTCATCCCTTCTATATTCCAGATATGTGTCACAAAGATGTCTACACGGAACTGCCAGGGGACGGATTCAGTGATCAAGCACCTGGACACCATCCCTGAGGACAAAAAAGTCAGAGTCCAGAGGACGCAGAGCACCTTCGACCCATTCGAGAAGCCTGCCAACCAAGTAAAAAGGGTGCATTCTGAGAACAATGCCTGCATTAACTTCAAGTCCTCCTTGGCTGGCAAAGAGTCACCCAAGGTGCGGCGGCACTCCAGCCCCAGCTCGGTAAGGACCCCCCCATATATCAGGGGGTACCCAGAAGGACTAGCCTTCAACACAGCTGCACACTGTGCGGATGACGGCAGGTGGTGTTTGTAGTGAGAGTTTATGCATTTTCTCCCATGGTTGAATATTTTGGAAGAGAGAAAACTAGACAAAGACTCTCTTGAGTTAAGAGTGCCCAGCAAGCAAATATGAAATCATTTAACTTATTTTTAGAAATAAAACAAAACAAATACCTTTTTCTTTTTTAAAAAAATAAGATTGTTTGGCCGGGTGGTGGTAGTGCATGCCTTTAATCCCAGCACTCGGGAGGCAGAGGCAGGCGGATCTCTGTGAGTCTGAAGCCAGCCTGGTCTACAAAGTGAGTTCCAGGACAGGCTCCAAAGCTACAGAGAAACCCTGTCTCAGAAAACCACGCAAAAAAAAATTGTTTTTGGAGTTAGAAAAATTTATCATTGCAAACCCTTTGTATTTCACCCTCTTAGAGATGTCTGTGGACGTGCCTGTGCTCGTGAGAAGTTTTCTAAGTCTGCAGGTTCACAAAGCATTTCAGTGAAGAATGAGCACTGTCCAGGTGTCATCTCACAGTTTGCTCCCGATGGAAATATTTGAGAATTTAACAGCCAGGCGTTGATCCTCAGAGGGAAAGGCCACTCATTTTCAGGAAACCCTCGGCTCAAAGCCAAGGCAATTCTTGGCTTTGGACTAAAGTGTTTGCCTTAGTTTGAGTGTAGTGAATCCAGTAGACTGTGTGGCTTCAGAAAGAGACGTTTACTTTCCTCTTCCTAGAGTTGAGAAGTCCTCGGTGGTGAGCCTGTGGGACCACCACAGGTCTCACTCATGAGGGCAACGACCAGATGAGCCCCTTGCCTTCGCCAGCTCTCACCTCTGTCTAGTACTGCTTCCCTGAGATGGGACGTTTTCAACATGCAGCTTGTCGAAGAGGCCTTCTCATCCAGGATGCTTGCTGCTTCTCACTTACAAAAATGTAATTGGAACTCAGACTTTCGGGGCTGGCTGGCACTTAGTGCTGTGAAAATATTTTGTGATCTTTTGAAATGGAATAATTTTCAGACTTTACCGACACTTACTAATCTTTGGACATTGATGCCCTAAGGGTTTAGAGAGTGGGAAAGAGATGGCAAGGAAGCTTGATTCTGTTACCTTACTAAAAACACATGGCATTTAACAAGCGCTGAGCTCAAAGTTTCTGCGGGATCAGACCCAGCAAAGCCACTGAGCTGCTCCAGTAGTGTTGGCACTTAAGTTTCATTACGTTTTGTGCTACCGAGCAGATCCAGTGTCAATAAAGCAGAAGTGAACAGTACTGCAGCCCCTCTGAAACTTGGTTACGGAGCCCCAAACCCTCGCTTGTGATCGTCACTTGTTATTGTAAAGTAGATTTGCCTGTGTCACAGCTCCACCATTGACTCCCCAGAGAACCTCCAGATCTAGTGTTATGGAAGAGAAACTGAGAGCTGTAGACAGCAGTCAAGCTCCTACCATCTTAAGGCAAGTGTATACCATCTACTCTGTAGTTACCTGGTATCATATGTCAGCCTGTAATGGTTTGCAGAAATTATCATTCTAGATACTACATGAGATAATCCCATGCCTTTCTTTGGGGACTTCTCTCAAATGACAAATCGAGTTACTTTTCTTGCCTTATGTAGAACGTTTTGGAATAAATTCTGCACAGGGTAGATTAACTAGAAGGAAGGGTTTGAGGAGGCCCAGGAAGAAGTGACATAGAGAAACAGAATTTAGGGATAATTAGTAATTTATGGGATAATAAGGAATATACAAAGCATTTTCTCCATTATATTTGTATCTATAAATACATGTATTTAACATCTTAAGCTTACATTAATATATAGCATTTAGTAGTGTATATAATACAGAAAGGATACTGTACTATGATTACATTATTAATTTTTATTGCTTGTAATTGCATTTTCTTTTCATTTGTCCCTGACTAGTAAGATTGGTAACACTGTTTTAACCTCAACAGCAATGCATTAGTTTGATTATTTTATACCTGTGTTAACCGTAGGAAATCATGACCCATGAAAACTATTGGCACAGGGTTCTGTTATTTTTTGAATTATGTGATGGTATAGTTGTGATTGCTAGATCCGAGCACCCTTGCCCTGACACAGCAGTATTGATTTGTACCCTTCATCTTGTCATTATTTCAAACTATTGGTTAGTGAGAATTGTCCCTAGGAGTACAGTTGGAAAGACACCATGATGAAGTGTGGCGGTATTTCTACTGTTATAATGAGGAAATGACTATTTCTTATACAGACTGTGGTGGGACCTATTTCTAAATGTCATACCTTGGAATGGGGGTGTAACTCAGGGGTAGAACAATTGTCTATCACGGATGAACAAGCTTCATGTTCAATCTCCAGTACTGCACAAAAACCAAACACAACACAAAACGAAAAACTAAAGCCACTGAAAACCTTACTCGCGCCTTCATTTCTTGTACACGTGTGTGTTCCTGTGTGTGTTTCCCAGGTACAGGCTGTTATATGCTGGGAACAATGGCTGAAGTACAGGAATCAATTGAACCTTGCTATCAGTGTCTTTTATGGTAGTCTATACTATACTTGTGTTTTTGTTCCCAGACCATGACATGTTAAAATTCAGGGGTATTGTAAAGAATAAAGTATTATGGTGATTAACATATTTAAAACATACTTGATAGTTTCCAACATTTTGTTGAATGCCCACTTTTTTATACTATTCATCAGTATTTGATGCAATTACTGACATGGTAAGCTTGCACTAGGCTTTTCTGTCACCTTCAGCACAGCCTGCCACCCCCTTCTCACCAGCCGTAGCTATCGGGAGGACCACAGGTCGATGCTTGTCTTGGTGGACCAGGTTAGAAAGCATTTCCCCGAGTTGGGCTGACATCTGCTGAGCCCAAACAGAGTGTGTTTCCAGTTCATATTCAGGTTAGTTTTCTCCAAACACTCTAGAAACTGCTTCAGATTTACATCTTTTCATACCATAAAAGTCTTCATGCCATGATAGGCGGTGCTAATTCTGGAGCGAGAGGAGGAAGGTATGGGTTTGCAGGAAGTCCACACGTACACATTCTGGGGTCATGTCCTCTTGTCATTGCTTCTTTTCTGTTGAATGAAAGATTCCCCCCAAAACCAAGCCTCTTCGTCAGCGTGTTTCCATGTCTGGTACTTGGGGCCGTCCCTTTGTCTAGTCAAAGTTAGATCTTCCTTGCAGTTATCTGTTTACTGTGAATTGCCTTAGTGAAGGAATAAAACTGCAGAGAGATAGAGCTTGTTCTGGGGCTCAAGGAAAAACAAGATGACTGGAGGTCACAGAGTTCTGATTGGCTCCTTCCTCCCTTATTTGAATATCCATGGGCACTCAGGGTACCACAGCCATCCTTAATTGTGGCTTTCTTGCAGTTAAGGGTCCTGATCTTCAGTGACGGCCTGGCTAAGACCATGTGTTAAAGGCTTGGATGCTATCCATGCCTCATAAAGTAGGACTCAGAGGAGGGAAACTGGGTCACTGGGCACGTGGTATTATTTGGACCATCCCTTCTACTTCTGGTTTTTCTTGTCTCTCAGTTTCCTGTCTCCCCCATCCCACTTTCCTTCTTTCTTCGCTCCCTTCCATCTCCTGCCCTGTCCCAGATGCTGTGGGGTAGCCAGGCCTTCTGTATGCTCCTGTCATTTGGTACTGGGCCATCCCAACTAAAAGCAATGGACTCAGGTGACCATGGACCGAAACCATGAGTCCACATAAGCCGTTCCTCTGGTGAGTTGTGTGTGTTAGATATTTTGTCAGGAGGCACGGGGCTCCCAGCCTAACACAAATAGTCCTTATGGAGGATGAAAACGAGTCTTCAGTGAAGTCAGTGGAGCTTTGGCTGCATCACTGGGATGCACATTCCAGGATCCTCATGTCGTGTACAATAATACAGCCTCAACACCTATCCCTGCTTCTAGGGATGAGATTTCAGCATAAGAGAGTTTACTGTGTCCCCATTTGGGCGGAACTTCAATCCATGGGGCTGTTTTCCTAGTGTAGTAGTAATAAAGGAAAGAGATGCTCAGTTCTCATCAGTTTAATTTAATTCTGGTTCTGCCAGTAGCTACAGAATCTTAGATCAGTTTCGTTATTGTTCCACCCCTTACATTCTTCATGTCCTAATGGGGTGTAGAATAGAATCAATCTTACGATGGGTCTATTGGTTATGAACTTAGGTAATAAACGTCAAATGCTAAAGAGTAAGCCTTCAGTGTTCTTGATATTTGTTACTGCTGTGCGAACAATGAAGAAGAGCTGCTGAGGTCCTTCCTTGCCAGTGGCAGGGTGGTGAGCGCTGTTCAGCTGCAGCATCCACTCTTTCCATTACCCAGACCAATGTTCCCCTCCAGTGAGCCAGGCAATCGACAGCCCTTTGCACTTCTATGCTGTTTTTGAAGAATGCATTAACATTATCTCATTAAATCCAGTGTCTCTGTGGAGTGTCCGTTGGCAGCTGCACCTTAGCCATCTGTATTTCCAAGTCACCATGGTGCTTTTGAGTGCACACTAAGTAGAGAAGTGATAAGAAGGAAATGGTTGTCCCATAAGGCTGTGTCCATCCGTTCATGCACCCGAGGTTGCAGAGCAGAGCTAATGGTTAGGGTTGCCTGCATCTCCGTGTGTTCTAGTGTCTTCATTTAAACAGGGCAGCATAATAAAGCTGTGTGGAGAAAGGCAATGTAAGACCCGATCTTTAATTTTAAGAGAGGGACCCCCTGCCCCACTCCTGCATTATTCTTGGTTTTGTTCATTGGATAGGAGAGGTTTTACTTGTAGCCTCGTTAAATGCTTGGCATTTGGATTCCTTATTTATATGCGTGGTAATTGCACATCAGACTACTTTCCATGCTTAAAATAGAAGACTCACTTTGTAAGAACCTAATCCTCAAAGCTTAGACCGTCTCATATAGCCCATGTTTCAAGGAACCATCCTTTCATAGACCAGAGCTGTTTTTAGAGGGGAATCACATGCCTTCGATCTGTCTTAGGAAGACTGTATGATTGATCTGCAAATTACAGGCTATTTTCACAATGTCTACAGATCAGTACCACAGGGCAAATAACTGATTGTTTTACTGTTAAACGGGGCAAAGTATTAATTTTACGCCATTCCAGTATTAATAGAATATACTTTAACCACAGCAGTTAATAAATCCAAATCCATTTAGTTAGATAAATAGACCATATGTGCCATTATTATTTTTTCTTACTTGTTTGTTTTTCTTTTAAATAAAACCAATATTGGTTTTTATAACATGAAAACTTTCACAATTTTACAGTTGCCTCTGCTCAGTTTTTAGGTAGTGTTACAGTGTCTCATTTGAAAGCAATCGCATATTCCAGGCAGATTGCACAGAGTGAAACATACAATGTTTAGTCAATCTTTGTGCCTCTCCCAAGAGACGAAAAACTGCTGTCTTCCATCTCTGCCAGTTCCTGTTTCCTAGTACTTGCTGTCAGTATACAGTAGCCAGGTGGGCCCTGCTAGGAGCAAAGGGGTGGTTTTCTGTAGCTACCTTTTCCTTTAGCTCAGATTCATTCTTAAAGGAGTCCAACAGCAGACATGAAGAGTTTTTCACTCGGATTTAAAATAATTTAGAGAGGAACTGTGAGCACAATATTTTCTCCATTGAAGATCATTTATACAAAGTTTAATATAGGTTTTAAATTTCTATTTAGAACTTGAGCTCGGGAAGCGTGATGGTGAAGCGCGACATTCGCAAGCTGTTTCCTGGCGATGAGAAACGGGTGCGAATAGACCCACACAGGGCTAGTCAAGTAGCTCAGAATGCAAATGTCCACTACATTTCACTTGGTTCTTATGTGTTTTTTGAGAGAAGAAAAAGTAAAAACTCTTCAGTGTGATGTGTAATTTAACGTATGTGTAAACAAAATACCATTAAAAATCTCGGATCTCCTTTACACCTTCCTTCCTGTCTGTGGTAAAATTTGAAGTCTATTAGTCTGTCATCAAGCTGTCTATTTTTCTGTGACCCGCATTGCCCCTCCTCCCCACGATGTACCTCAGACCCTATCTACAGAGAAGATCCTCGAGGAGGTGATTGAGTTCACTTGCAGTCACGGGGCTGGGTCCTCTAAGTGATGTTCTTATGAGCTGAGGGAGGGACACCACAGAGATATAGTAGGGAGAGGAGAAGCAGGATGAGGACTCCAGCCAAAGAGAGGCGTCAGCAGGAACCAAACCTGCTGTCACCACCATCTTGATCTGCTGCCTTCCATAATGGGAAATGCCTTTTTGTTGTTGATGCTACCCAGGCTGCAGCATTTGAAAACCTCTGGGGAACTACTACATATCTAGAAAACAATGCTTTGCTATTAGTTAGGGTGTTTTCTTAAAATACTGTCCATAACCAAATTTTGCTATTTCCCCTCGTACTACGTGCTGAATGGGAACAGCAAACAGATGAGTTTTGCTTTGAGGAAAAATGTGTTTAATTAAAACTCAGCAGATAGTCTTGGGAGAAAGTCATCTTTCCGGGAGAATTCTCCTATTTATACACTTAGACTTGAGTAAATGATGCCGAAAGTGTTGTACAGCCCTAGTTATTTCTGATTTCTGTGAAGACAAGAGTTCTACTTTTGGTCCATGCTTCATTAAAAATTTAGCACCATGTAACTATGGAGCTTGGTGCCGCTTTGGGGAACTGTCCTCTCATTGGATACTTTGTTGGAGAAATGGGTTACTATGGTGTTCAACGCTATGGCAGATTGAATAACTGACCTGGAAAACGTCTTGCAGTCTCTGTTGCTGCCTTTGACACATTCATTCTGCCTGTGAAGATGCTCTGTCAGCATCTAGAGATACCTGGGTTTAATAATTGGGACCAGAAAATGATTCTCTTTATATCAGTATTGAAAATAAGAAGCAGAATTTGCCTATCTCATTTCCAAGTTACCAACCATGTCATATACACTTAGAAAAAGTTGATGTCATGATTGACAAGTTAAATTTTTTTCCTTCCATCTTGGGAATTGTTGTTGTTTTCTTTTTTGAGACACGATCTCACTATGTAGTTCTGGCTGCCCTAGATCTCACTATGCAGACCAGATTGACCTCAAAGTCCCAGAGATCCTCCTGCCTCTGCCTCCCACGTGCACCTCAGCCTGGTTACAGAAGAAGTTTCAGGACAGGTACCAAAGCTACAGAGAAAACCTGTCTCCAAAAAACAAACAAAACAAAGCAAAACCCCTCTTTCCACTCTCCAAGTCCCCTTTCCAGCCTCACGACCCTCGGTCATACTCACTCCCATGTAAATATACATAATAAAAATTAGGAGCCAGAATCTGCATATGAGAGAGTATGTAGTTTTGTCTTTTGATATTGGATCAACTCAGTTAATATAGGGATTTCAGATGCATCATTTTTCCTTCTGGATATGTAAAATTCCATTGTATATGTGCCTCGTTTTCTTTGTATTCACCAGTGTTTGGATGTCTACATTGTTGTGTTTTCTTGCGATTGTGAATGGAGAAACAATGAAATATTTGTGCCAGTGTCTCTGTGGCAGGGTGCAGAATGCTTTGGGTGCAGGAACTGTGGTGGCATAGCAGGGTCAAGTAGTAGTGGTTTTTCTCCTTCTCCTCCTTCTTCTTCTTCTTCTTCTTCTTCTTCTTCTTCTTCTTCTTCTTCTTCTTCTTCTTCTTCTTCTTCTTCTTCTCCTCCTCCACCTTCACCATCACTTCCTCCA
>NC_022025.1:3250146-3253394 GCF_000317375.1 Microtus ochrogaster
TCTCCTCGTTCTCGTCCTCGTCCTCCTCCTCCTCCTCTCTAATTTCAGAGGTGCTGAAATTATATTCCCACCAGCAGTGAATAGGGCTCCTCTTTTCCCATAACGTCACTAGCATTAAATGTCTTTTTCCTTGATGGTAACCATTCTTATTGGGGTGAGATGGAATCTCACAATTATTTTTATTTGCATTTTTCTGATGCCAAAGATGTTGAACCCCGTTAAACATATGTATTGCTCATTTGTCATTTTTCTTCCTTCTTTTTTTTAATTTTTAATTTTGGTCTTGAAAATTCGAAACATGTATATAAAACATGGCTGGTTACTTCGTCCTTCTCATTTCCAGCTCTGCCAGCCATACCCCCTTCCCTACACAACTCTTTTTTTTTTAAAATATTTATTTATTATGTATACAATATTCTGTCTGTGTATATGCCTGAAGGCCAGAATACACAACTCTTCTTACGAATTCGTTAACTTGTTGTCTAGTGTCCAGTGGACTTTAACTGCATGTTTGTAAACCTGAATTTGAAACTAGGCATTAGAGATTGCTGACATGCTCATCAGTAGGTACACCTGGTTACTATGCCTCTCCTTCTCCCACAACCTCTTTACTGACAGTCGTTCACCACTAAGTGCAGGAGCCTGTGAGCACATTGTCTACTCACTGACTGTTGGCTGGGCCTGGCTTGTAAACACCAATCCAGTGGGCACAGCACTGTGAGTTTGTGATTGCCATGGCCTCGCCATGCTTAGAAGACCTCAATTTGCAATCCTTTCCTTAGCTTTCAGATCATCCATTCATTCACTTCCAAAATATTTTTTGAACCTTAAAAGGGTGCTGTAACTGTCTTTAATCAGCCAATATTCTTAGTGTCTTGTGGAGTCATGGGTCTCTGCATTCACCTTCACTCACTACAGAGAAAAGCTTCTCTGACTACGGGTGAGAGTGGCCCTTGCATGTGGGCATAAGTATAGATATTTAGAAGGTGGTTTGAATCTGTGCTATCTGAGCAATGTAGCAGTAGGTTTCGCCCCCTCCCGGGGAGAAAAGTCTTCTCCAGTCCTGGGGTTTTGATCAGATGCATAGCATTAGGCCTGGGTTTTCTCTTGTGAGCACACATCCAATCTAGTCAGAAGCAGTTGTTTATCCCCCATAAGAGCTGACCACTATTGTGCCAATGGGCACATCTTGACTGACAGGCTGGTTTCATGGTTCGTAGAGTCCACAGCTGGGTAAGATCACTAATGCTTTTACTCTTTCAACAGACCTCAGGACTCTCCAGCACCCCTGAAAGCTAGCCAGCAGGGAGCAGGCTCAAGCTCCTCATTTTGCATCCAAGGCATGTGATGCCTGTAGCAGTAGGGCCTCACCATCTAGTTTTTGTGAGCAACCAAGAGGGATGCCAAGAACCTGTTTCCCACACTTCGTACTAGGGTTTTTGTTTAGTAACTCATTATTTCCAAGAATGGCCCTGTCTGGTCTTGGACAGTATTTGCCAAATATTTTATGCTTTTTTATTGGGTTACCAGATTGTGGTTTTTCATACCTCCCTTGTTTTGACTATCTCTTCCCCACCCTCTTGTCTCTCCCACCTTCTGTTTGAACCTGTGCACCCCAAGTTTCCCACCCTTTCCATGCTCATATGTGTCCCTTCTGCCCCTCTTCCTTAAGGTGCCCTGCCCTGTGCAATGTCTCCTCTCTAGTTTTCTGCTTTCTAGAGGTTCTCCACATTAAACACGTGGAACTGAGGAGTGGAGGAAGCTAGGACATACACGTGGGAGAGAATATGCAGCGTTTGTCTTTTTGTCCCTTGGTTATTACCTCAGTACAAAATTTCAAGTTTCATTGACTTTCATACCAATCTCATGATGTCAGTTTTGTGTCTAGCAAGATAAAATTCCATTTGGTGTGTATGCTTTATTTTCTTTACCCGTTCATCTGTTGATGAGCAACATTACCAAATGGGCTTGAGAACCCTGGGTGTTAAGGGGGAAAGAATGAAACTCAATCCCTACACCTTAGGCTGTCCAAAACTCAATTCCAAATGGTAGGGTTTCCCCCTTCTTTCTTTCCAGATACACTCTTTATTCTGCTTGTGATTCTTCATTTGGATCAACATTGTTGATCCCCCACATCACAAATCTGTGAACTTTTATTTGCCAAAGGTGGTTCACTTATGTTTATTGTAATCTTTGATGTAGTTGGGCTTAAATTTATCCTTATTTGATGATGATTTACTTGGTGTAGTTTTTTTTGAGAATCCTTTGTCTAATTTCCCTTTCCTTGCCTCTTTCTTTCTCTTTCTTTCTTTCTTTCTTTCTTTCTTTCTTTCTTTCTTTCTTTCTTTCTTTCTTTCTTTCTTTCCCCATTCCTCAATTTATTTAAAATGTATACATCTTACTTGTATAAATGTAGCAAAGACTTTTAAGATGTAAGAAAAATACTAAAATTTGTGACTTTGGAGTTATTTTGTATCTACTCTCTGTTCTAATTGATTCAAGAATTCTCAACATGATTCTCATTCTCTCTCTCTCTCTCTCTCTCTCTCTCTCTCTCTCTCTCTCTCTCTCTCTCTCCTTGTGCTTCTTGCACTAGTCCAGCCAAGCCTTATGATGAAGTACTGTCGAGGTTATCAAGGTTAATGCCTTGATTATTTGCCTCAGATGATAAAAGTTGCAATGTCTACATATCTCTCACTGGATACACAAACTGCTGCACTATTAGTGATACAAATCATTGCCTCTTTTTGTTTGTTTGTTTTGTTTTGTTTTGTTTTGAGGCAGAGTCTCTCTACATAACTCCGACCTGGAACTTACCATGCAGACTAGGCTGGCCTCAAACTTACAGAGATCCCTCTATGTCTGTCTCTGGAGGGCTAACCACACCCAGCCAAATCACTTCTTATTAACTTCATAAAATATTCCTTGCCATTTTGTTATCTCTGATTAACTTTTCTATGTAGATATAGTTGCTCCTTGAAGTGTCTGGCGAGAATTTTTTTCAAACCTGAGTTTATTGCTGTTTTAACTATACCTTTTTTCTCATTCAATACTCACTAAATGTTTTTTTATGCTGCTTAAATATTGATCATACAGTAACTTCAAAGCCATGCTTACCTTTTTACTGATAGCCCTGTTATAAGAGTTTTAGTTCCGCTGCCCATTAACTCCATGATTCTCTTTCTTGGTTTCATCTTTTGTGAACTGTGACTTTAGGATTTGTACTCATGTTTTTTTTTTTTTTTTTT
>NC_022025.1:3253494-3258243 GCF_000317375.1 Microtus ochrogaster
ACCAGGCTGGTCTCGAACTCACAGAGATCCACCTGCCTCTGCCTCCCGAGTGCTGGGATTAAAGGCGTGCGCCACCACCGCCCGGCTGTACTCATGTTTTTATTTGAGAAACCTGTCAGCTTATTCTATTTTGTTCGCTTGCTTCTGTTGATTGGATCGAAAAAGCCATGGTATAATTATATTTTCATTAAAATAAAACTGTTAAGAAAAAAAGCCATGGTTATACCCTTAGGTTTAATTGCATTTTTCTGATGACTAGGGATGCTGAATGCAGTTTTAAATATTTGTCGGCCATTTGTAATTGTACATTGTCGTTTTTGTAGATGCTGGCCGAGTCTTTGCTTGGCCCTTCTAACTCAGTGACCTCATTCTCCTCTGTCCTTCCTGTTTTTATAAAATCAAGTCTCCCCTTACCTTTCTCATGTATATGGAAAGGTTTCTGCTATTTTAATCTAATAGTTTTCTCATGGGTTTAGGGTCATTTCTCTGAAATTTTACTCCCAATTGCATTATGCCATTCAAGATTCCTCAAAATGTCTGGTTAGATAATTCTTTTTTCAAAATCATGAACTGTTACTTTCGAAGAATGTATCTTTAGTCACTGTGTTGCGTTTGCTGTGGGCTGGGGACAAGAGAACATATTTAGTATTTTCATTTTTAATTAATTGCTACAGTTGGAATGCAAGTCAGGGGCTTCTTTGTGACCTGTCATTCATCTGTATCATTGTACTTTCTGTATTTGACCTCCCTGCTCTTCTCTCCTGCAACCTCAGTGTACAACTTTCTCCCTGTAAGTAGTCTCTCCTCTGCTTTCGTGTGTGTGACAAGTCTAGATTCTGCATATGAGGGGAAATATGGGGCATTGTGTTTTCTTCTTTCTCTCTTTACCCTCCCCCATTTATCCCCTTTCCTTCCTCATCATAGTCTCTCTTATTTCATATCTGTATATGTCCTACATATGGCCTCACACACACACATAAGTATGTGTCCATATATGACAGAAAATATGGTTCATGTATTTGAGTCTGATTTGTGTTGCTTATGTTATCATTTTTATTTTTACATCAGATTTATCATGTTAATGAAAATCTCTATTAGTTTTCCTGAAGGTGCTATATTTCACCTTCTTTATGGCTGAATAAAACTCCACTGTGTGTATGGACCATATTCTCATCAAATTAATCTGCTACTCATCTTGTGTATTGTGAGTGCCTCTTTTCCATAGCAAAACAACCAGGTTACACTCTCACGAGCGTGCATGAAACTTCTCTAGCATTTTTTGTCATGCTGTTTCCTGGTGACAGCCGGTCTTATGGGGTGAGATGGCATCACGGTGTTGTTTAATTTGCATTTTCTTGATGGCTAAGGGTGTTGAACAGTTTCCACATACTGGCTGTCTGAAGTTCTACCTTTAAGAACAGTTGTATTTATTCACCTACTTATTGATTAGATGGGTTTTCATGTTTAATTCTTTGGGACCTTCTTTATTGCCTGTGTGAATCCTCTACCATATACCCAGTTGCAAAGCTTTTCTCCCACCCTGTCGGCCATCTTGCCACTCTGATGCTCGTCCCCTTTGCGGTGCAGACACTCCTCGATTTCATTGGTCAGTTCTTAACAATTTTATGACCTGTGAGAATGCAAGGTTAGAATGATCAGTTATCTCTAAATAGTTTACGTTATCTATGTGATTTACTGATGAAATATGTTGGAGGAGTACTTTCGGACTAAGTGTTACACAGTCATGATGCTGTAGAGGAACATAGTATTCCCAGCATCAGCAGCTGTATAATACATGTAGTAACCACATTCTCATTATAACTAGAAAGTCATAGTTAAGATGGCCATTCTAATAGAACTTTGTGGGTAGTCAAATGTGATTTTTGTACAAGTTTCATGTATCACAAATTTTCTTTTGGTCCCTCCCCTATTGCTGAAACAAAGTAATAATTATTCTACATCAATGGGATGTATAAAAATATTGGATAGAGTATGTTTGATCTGCATATACCAGTTTATTAATCTATAATTTAGAATATTATGTCAAATGTGGAAAATGTTCATAACACATTGAATGTGAGAACACAGGTCATAAAGCATGTACATTGAATGTCACGACATCTCTATAAACAATTTCTAGCAAGATAGCCTTGGGTGATGCTATATCAAAATATTTACAGTGCTACCCTGGTTAGATTATGGGCAAATATAATTCTCCATGTGTTTGTATATTCTGAATTTGTACAATGATTGTTTACTGCCTTGTTTTAAAAATATTCTGATATCAGAAAATGTTACTTACTCATTGTCAACAAATTGGTACTGAAACAATGTTTTGTTTTCCTGCTGTTCCGTGTTTAGCCAACAAGTCCCAAGTTTGGAAAAGCTGACTCCTATGAAAAACTGGAGAAACTAGGAGAAGGATCTTATGCAACAGTCTACAAAGGGAAAAGCAAGTAAGTTAAATATTTTAAAGAACAAGTCATATGTGCAGGGTATCTGTGACCTTGCTTTAAACAAGTCTAAAAGCTAATGGAAGTGGTTTTCTTCACATAGCTTACTTTTTCTCAATGGAGCTAGAATCCTCAAATGAGAATTATTTTCCAGGTTTACCATTTATTATTTTTTTCATTTTCCCCATTTATTGAAAATAGATTATTTTCTCATACAATATATGCTGACTATATACACTCGAAGGGCCCCCAGAACACTGAGTTAAGCTCTGTACTATATGCACAGATAGCCTGGTGCAGACCTCTGTAGGCCCTGTGCCTGCTGCTGCCCTGTCTCTGTGAGCTCATGCGTGCTTTGCTTAGTTGATTCAGCAGGTCTGTTCTGCAGATGGCCTCCATTCTCTCTGGCCTTACACTTTTTCTAACTCTTTGCCTCCTCTTGCCCAGGTTTCTCTGAGCTCTGGGGAGGGATTTAATGGAGACATCCCATGTAGATTCTGTCTCTACTAATGTCTGTCTCTGCACCTTTCCTGTCTGCTGTCAAGGAAGCCTCTCTGACGATGACCGAATGAGACTCTGATCTATGAGTATAGCAGAATAGCATTACGAGTTATTTTATTGAGGTTTTTTTTTTTTTTTTAGATCAGTAGTGTTTTGTTTTACCCTAGGTCTCTGTGCGCTCTAGTCTCTGCTTCTTGATCACCCAACAGTGTGAGGGATTGTCTAATGCGATAGGCCTTAGTCAAACCAGACATTGATTGCTACTCCTAAAGGTTCGGGGCTACTGTTGCCCTAGAGTATCTGGTCACATTGTAGGTCAAAGGTTTTATGTCGGGCTTGGTGTTCATGCTTCTCTTTTGTGAACCTTCAGAATGTCTTCTTGCATCAAAGACCCTAGAATGTAGGGATGAAGGCTCCCGGTAGGTAGCAGCTGGACTTCTCCATATTCAGTGAGTTGTATGGATGTTGTATTCAGCAGTGAGACCCCACTGTCAGTGTGCAGAGAGGAATCCATTGTCTTAGCATCAGCCTGGATTGTTTGGGGATTTTTATGTGATCCCCTTGTGTAGTATGGAACAACGGGCTGCTTCCCTGCCGCCCCAGCTCCTGGCCGCCTGGCTAGCTTATGCCCCGAAATAATTACATGGAAACTGTATTCTTTTAAACACTGCTTGGCCCATTAGCTCTAGCCTCTTACTGGCTAGCTCTCACGTCTTGCTTTAACCCGTTTCTAATAATGTGTGTAGCCCCACGAGGTGTGGCTTACCAGGATAGATCTTACCCTGCGTCTGTGTGGAGTGGGAGAATCATGGCGACTGCCTGACTCGGCTTCTTTCTCCAAGCATTCTGTTTTCTTTACTCCACCCACCTAAGGGCTGGCCTACCAAAGGCCAAGCAGTTTCTTTAATAATTAATCAATGAAAGCAACACATAGAAAGCAACACCTACATCACCCTTGGCCAATAAGTCAGTTGAATGCAGTCCAGTCCCTGTTCCTAGCAACAAGAGGTGGATAGGTAACTCCATATCCCCCATTGTTAGGATCACCATTATATATCTTAGGAAGTTTCCACTGAACTACGTTTCCATATCTTTCTTCAAATGACCCCTCCCCGTTTCAGCTGTCTCTCCCTGCATTCTTTTCCACTACTCTCCCTCCCCTCCCTCTCCCTACCTAATTCTTTTGTTCCTACCCCCACCTGCCACAAGTTCACCCGTAAAGTCTATTCTATTCCTCTATCCCAGGGAAATAAATCTATGTGTCTCCTCTAGACCCTGTCTGTATATCTAACCTTTCTGGGTCTACAGATTATAGTGTGGTTATCATATACTTAATGACTAATATCCATATGGAAGAGAATATATTCCATATTTACCTTTCTGGGTCTGGATGACCTCTGTATGAGTTTTTCTAGTTCCATCCATTTGCCTGCAGACTTTATGATATCATTATTTTAACATCTGAGTTCATTGTGTAAATGTGCCACATTTTCTTTATCCGTTCTTTGGTTGAAGGACTTCTTGGGTTTTGAATAAATATAAGTGATCTAAACCCAAACGTATTGTCATTGTTGACATCCTTTTGTATTAAACATTTACTCCACCTTTCCCAAATCTTTTAGTTTGAAATTGTAAGCTTTTATTTTACTCCTTTTTCCTTTCTCCTTTGGCATACAGTTCCACATATAGAAGCACCTTTTCCTCTTTCCCACAGTTCTCCTCCTCTATTACTTTCTTAAGATTAAATGACAGATTGTGTTCGTGTGTGTGTGTGTGTGTGTGTGTGTGTGTGTGT
>NC_022025.1:3258343-3277273 GCF_000317375.1 Microtus ochrogaster
GGGCGGAGTGCCAGTATCTTTATTAGGACAACTTGCATGAGCTTGGGCAATAGATACTTGTTTTTGTTTAGGGTGCCTCAAAGGCAGCTACATCGCCATAAGGCCCTCCCTCCCTCAGCCTTGGAGCTTCCTGAAAGATGCCTGTCTGGAGGTCTCAGGCAGACTAGCAGTCAGCTGGACGGCTCAGCTTCCTCTGCCCTACGAATGTTCCCTGCTTTCATTACTCTGCGGAGGAGCCTTGTGAAGCAGTTTTTAGTCCCCGAATCTCGTGAGCCTGCCTCTTCATGCAGAAGAGAATGTTTCAATTCGAATGAATTTTCCACACAAATATCAGTGACTGAATAATGATACTTTGATTTTCTCAAATTTCAAAGTGATTTTACATTGGAATTTTTTGTTTTATTTTATTGAAAAGTTTTTCCTATAATATAACCGGATTACTTCTTCCCCTCCCTTTGTTCCACCCAAGTGCTCCCCACCTTCCCTTCTATTTGGATCTACTCCGTTTCTGTGTCTCACCAGAAAACGCACAGGCTTCTAGAGGATAATAATGAAATAAAACATACACCCCCCCTCAAAAAATCAACAGCAACAATGACAACGAAAAACAAAACAAAACAAAAAACCCAGACCACCACACCTGAATAGGACAAAACAAACCGAAGGAGAAGAGCCTCAGAAAAGGCACAGGAAACATAGACACAAACCCACTCAATAGCATACCAAGGAGTCCAATAAAAGCTACAAATCAGAAACCATAATATATGCGTAAGGACCTGTAGGGTAAAAAAGCAGAGAAAATGTGAAAAGATAAAATTAAATAGAAAGGAGGAAAGGAGAGCGGGGGGGGGGGGAGAGAGAGAGAGAGAGAGAGAGAGAGAGAGAGAGAGAGAGAGAACGATGGCCTTAAGTTAGGTTCTCTGAGGCCTACCCTTAAGAGTGATTTCTCTCCCCAATGCGATTCCCGTGGAGAAACCTGAATCTTCATTCACAAGTGGTTATAAATAATCTCCTGGGTTAGGGATGCAGGCGTGTGTCCCCTTTCCTCTCAGCTCTCGGACCCCATCTGGTGCAGATCTGTTCAGGCCCTGTGCATGCTGAGCTTATATGAGTGTCCATCTTGTTGACTTAGAGGGCCTGGTTTTCCTGCTGTCTTCCATTACCTCTGGGTCCTGCACTTTTTCTGCCTACACTTCTGTGGGGTTTTCTGAAAAGAGGGATATGATGGAGACATCTGTTTTGGGTTAGCATGTTCCAAGGTCTCTCGCTTTCTGCAAAATATCCGTATATTTGTTCTCATCTGTTGTAGGAAGAAACTTCTCTGGTTCTCTGGTGAAGGCTGAGCCAGGCACTGATCTATGGGGGTAGTAGAATGACATTTGGAGTCATTTTATTGTTGTGGGGTTTTTGTTTTGTTTTGTTTTTTAAAGATCTGGTTTTACCATAGGTGCTTAGGCTATCTAGTCTCTGGTTCTTGGTCACCCAAAGCAGTGTAAGGTGTGAGTTGCAGCTCGTGGGGGTGGGGCCTCAGGAAAAAGCAGATATTGATTTGTTACTCCCACAAGCTTTGGGCCACAATTGCACTAGCAGATCTTGTAGACAGGCCATCACAGTAGATGGAAGATTTGTAGCTGAGATCCTGTTCACATGTCTTCAGTGGTAGTGTGTGGAGTACCTTCTTATAATCAAGATGCTGGGCTGCGGTCATGAAGGCCCTAGGTGGGCCCCAGCTTGACTGCTCTATGTTCAGTGAGTTGTGGAAGTGTTGTTTCAGGAATGGGACTGTGCTGTCAGTTTGTGGAGAGCAACCTACAATTTTTGCAACAGCCTGGGTTGTTTCGGGGTTCTGATGGGACCCCTTTTACCAACAACTCCATTAGATATAATCCATTCCCAGATAGCTAGTGGGGGCTACGTCTTGCCCATTGTTTGGTGATTTAATTTGATTGCTTTCATATATGTATGTGGTAGTTTAAAAGAAAATGTTCCCCATAGGCTGGTAGGGAGTGGCACTGTTAGGAGGTGTGGTTTTGTTGAAGTGGGTGTGGTGTTGATGGAGGAAGTGTGTCTCAGTCTCTTTCTGCTGCCTTTGGATCTGGATGTAGAACTCCCAGTAACCTCCCCAGCACCGTGTGTCCCTGCATGCTTCCCACCATCATGACTATGGACTAAGCCTCTGAGCTGTAAGACAGTCCCAATTCAGCGTTTTCCTTTGGAGAGTGCCACCATCGTGTCTCTTCCCAGGAGTGGAAACCCTAACTATGACACGGGATATATTTTAGAAAAGCTTCTGCTGTATTTGGTTTCCATACCACCCCTCACATGGCCCTTAGTTGTAGCTGTCTCTCCCTAGTTGGTCTTAGTTAATCAAAACCCACAGACAGAGTTAGGGGTTAAAGCTGAAGATCAGAGAATCGGAGTAGGAAGCCACTAGAGAGACCTTTTACCTCTACCAATGTTCAGACCGAAGGGGCGATCTCCAGATTGCTGAGACTGTACTCACCAAACCTCAGAACCCACACTCCAGTGAGTTCCTGTCTCTTCCCCTTTATGTTCCTCTCTCTGCCCAGCCATATCACTCCTGTCTCCACCTCCCTAGTGCTAGGATTAAAGGTGTGTGACTCCCAAACCCTGGGATTAAAGTGTAAGCCATCACCACCTGGATCTGTTTCTGTATCATCTTGTGTACCCCAGGGTAGCCTTGAACTCACAGAGATCCCTCTGCCTCTGTCTCCAGAGTCCTGGGATTACAGGTATGTGCCACCATTCCCTGGCCTCTAGTGGCTTGGTTTTGCAATGTGATCTTCAGGCAAGCTTTCTTTATTAAAATACAAATAAAATATCTCTACATCCCTCCCCTTCCCTGCTTAATTCTCCTGTTCAGCCTGCCCATCTATCTATAACTATCAATTTTATTTCCCTTTCCTAATAAGATCTATTTATTCCTACTAGTTCCTTACTCTATACCTAACCTCTGTGGTTCTATGGATTTAGCTTGCATATCATTGATTTAATAATTAATACCCATAAACAAGTGAATATATATCATATTTGTTTTTCTGAGGCTGTGTTGCCTCACATAGGGTGATTTTTTTTTTTAGTTCCAACCATTTACCAGCAAATATCATTTAAAATAATGGCTTAGTACTGCTATATTGTATAAATGTACCATATTTTTCTGTCCATTCCTCTGTTGAGGGACATTTAGGTTGTTTCCAATTTCTGAGTACTATGAATAGAGCAGAAAGGAACATGGTTTACCAAGTGTGTCTTTGGTAGGATGAAGTGTCCTTAGGGTATATGCCCAAGAATTATGTAGCTGGATATTGAGGTAATTCAAGTCCCATCTCGCTAAGGAACTGTTCTACTGAGTTCCATATGACTGTATAAGTTTGCACTTCTACCAGCAATGGAAGAATGTTTCCCTTACTACACATCCTTGCTGTATTATTGAGCTGTCACCCATGTTATGTTTTTCTACCAATTTTAGTGGGCATAAGATGAAATCTGAAACTATTTTTAATTTTCATTTTTCTGATGGCTAAGGATGTTGAACATTTCTTTAAGTGTTTCTCAGCAATTTGAGTTTCCCTTTTGAGAATTCTCTGTTTAGATCTGTACCCCATTT
The DNA here is from genome assembly GCF_000317375.1 of Microtus ochrogaster. NCBI lineage: Eukaryota > Metazoa > Chordata > Mammalia > Rodentia > Cricetidae > Microtus > Microtus ochrogaster. Next base: position 3,261,972 of record NC_022025.1, read on the forward strand.
TTTTTATTGTGTTGCTTTCTTGATATCTACTTTTTTACTGTATTTTTGATATTAGCCCTTGTATTTGTTGGATTTGTGTGTCAACCTGTCAGCAGCTAGAGTCATCAGAAAAGGAGTCTCAGTTGAGGAAAAGCCTCTCTGAGATCCAGCTGTAGGACATTTTCTAATTAGTGACCACCGGAGAAGGGCCTACTCCATTGTGAGCTGGTGGTCCTGGGTTCTGTAAGAAAGCTGGCTGAGCAGACCAGGAGAAGCACATCAGTAGCCATCCTCCACGGCTTTGGCATCTGCTCCTGCCTTCAGGATTCTGCCCTCTTTCAGTTCTTGTCCTGACTTCCTTCAGTGATGAACAGCACTGTGGAAGTACAGGCTGAGTAAACCCTTTCCTCCCCAACTTGCTTTTTGGACATGGTGTTTCCCTGCAGCAATGGAAACCCTGACTAAGACAACCTTCAATTGGATGTGTGGTTGGTAAATATCTTTTCCCATTCTGTAGGCTGCTGTTCTGTCTGAGTGATGGTTTCGCCATGTCAGTTTCTTGATGTCCTATTTATCAATTGTTGATCTTAGTGCCTGTGTTAATAGTTTCTGTTCAGAAGTCTTTTCCTTTGCTAATGAGTTCAAAGATATTCCTTACTTTCTCCTCTCTGTAGTTCATTGTATCTAGTTTTATATTGAGTTCTTTAATCCATTTGGAGTTTTGTTCAGGGTGATAAATACACATCTATTTTGAATCTTCTACACACAGCTTTTTTGGGGGGTCTTTATGTGGTTTGAATAGCAGAGGAATTGGCCTCCTATGGTGAACTGGGCAGTGTTCCTTCTGTTTCTATATTGTGGAATAATTTGAGTAATATTGGCAATATCTCTTTGAAAAGCCTGGTAGAAATCTATGCCAAAACCATCTGGCCCTGGACTCTTTTTGTTTGGGAGAATTTTATTGGCTGCTTCTGTTTCACTAGGGGTTTTAGGTCTGTTTAAATTGCTTATTTGACCTTGATTTAACTTTTGTAGGTGGTTGTATATTAAGAAAACTATTCTTTTCTTTTAGATTTTCCAGTTTGCTGGAGGACAGGTTTTTCCAGATTTGGATTTTTAAAAAGCCTTCCCAGACATATTTCTGAAGATCCCTTCTCCCACACTTTCCCATCTCTGAATGTTAGGAAGAGACTGTATTCAGTGACAAGAAGCTTATAGGAAGCTTCTGTTTTAGGAGTAACCCAAGGCAAAAACCTTGTTTCACCTTAATAACCTTACCAAATGATACTAAAAATAATTTTGAAACCATCCCTGCTATAATGTCTTTACAAAATCTATAACAGAAAATTGAAACAGAACATGTAATGGAAAATTTAGATCTAATTTGGTAAGAGTGTGTATATTCATTTTTCTTCAGGGTTTTTAAATAAAGAGGATTAAGTATTCCTTATGAAGATTATGTGCTAAGAAATGCAGAAATATACTGTTAAGGGTAGTAATTGTGCTAACTGTGAGTGCTATTAAAGGGTTTATTTTTTCAGTATGGAGTCACATGATAGGGCATGGAAAAAAGTAGAGCCAGGGAACTATACTATTAATGACTTAACCAGGCAGCCTGAAGCATGGAAGGTTAGAGTAATGCTTTGTACAGTGAAGCTAGTTTTTGCAGAGGTTGTGTTATGTGAGTTCTGATTGGCCTTAGCAATCACAACCTGGAGCCAGATATTGGGGTAAATGCTGAAAGATCAGAAAGAGAAAGGAGCAAGCCACAGCCCACTCTTACCTTGCTAATTACTCAAATTAAAAAGGGTTGAGCTCCTGTCTCCTCCCTCCTTATATTCCTCTCTCCTCCCAGCCATGTCTCTTCCTGTCTGTCTGCCCTCTGGTCTTCAGACAAGCTTTATTTGTTGAAGTACAGACAAGATATCACTTTAAGGTTGCATCCCAAGCTTTTTATTCTTTCCTAAAGAAAATTAGTAGTAGTCATTATATAAAACTATTTTACATTTAAGACCAATAATGTGATGCTAACTAGTCATTATGAAACAATTACTTTGGTGTACACCACACTACTTATTTTTATCTTATTTACCTCTTGCAATGGTCTACATGATACCTGCATCACAAGCACCTCCATCTCACCCGTCAGCAGTCTTGCTGCATGGACTTTCCTCAACTTTTTGTGCTCACACATGTTGTTAGTAGCAACACATGTTGAGCTCATGTCTTCTTGGCTGTAAGACATTTTGTTTTTCCTAATCACGACACCATTCCTTCTTATTATACAAGCTGTAAAGCCTTGGAAAGATTCAGTCCTTGTTGAATAATCCAGATGGTACTCACATATGCCTGACTTGTTTCAATTGTGATTCAGACAAAAGCAAACATACTGTTTGATGGTATGGAAGCAAGCTCTTAGAACTGCCTGCCCACAAAAGATGCCTTCAGCTAATGTGCAGGTGAATAACTACTAAATGTTTAACATGCCGATTTATTTCAAAATCCTAGAGAGTATTGAACATTTTCCCATTTATTGTTCCTGAATGTAAAAAAGACGCCACCAGTTCCTTTACTCTTTGAGGAGGATGATTCTGGACAGTTGATAGCTTCTGTTCCAGCAGTTTTTAAATTATCTCATCAGCATTCCTTGAGAAATCTCAAGACTACTGGCCACAGGTAGAATTTAATTTCCTCCAGCAGGAGATGAAAACCGTTGCCCCCTCACCAGATTTAAGGAGTGATAGGCTGCCTGGCTCCTTTCCTTTTATGTAACAAGGTCTGGATGAGACAACAGCTATGCACTTGTCCTACGGGAGAATTTAAGAGTTGAGTTCTTTTGGTGCGTTCCTAGAGCGGCACACAATTAAAGGAGCCTTTTAAACCTTGGGAGCTTGTTTCTGCACTCTTTAACACTCTCCCCTAAGGTTCAGTAGCCCTGACTCTACCTTGGAACCTTTTTGTTTAGCCTTCTCAGTTTTTTCATCATCTCCCAGAAAAGCTGCTTGAACCTTGAGATTCCTGTGATTCTCCATCTGTGAGGATTTCACACACATGTTCATTGTGCTGATATATGGGTTTCATGTTTAGATTTTACCACCAGCCTGATTGTGGTTGCTGGCCACGGCTGGCAAAACAGAGAAGCACCCATTTGGTGGCTTAAACATGAGACCTTTGTTGGGTCTTTATTCCAGTGTGGAGCGGGACGTGAAAGGTCAAGGGACGGCAGTTTGCTCCTTCCAGGTCTTCTGAGGGGAGTGTGCTCCATTCCTCTCTCTAGCCTTGGAGGGTTGGTGATCTTGTGGTTTCTCTCTTGTGCATTCATCACACTGGAAACAGTCAGCTTTAATCTCCACAGTCTGCTTAGTATGCTTGTCTGCCTCTGCCAGTGTTTCTTCTGAGTCGGGACATAGATCCTATGGAATGAATGTCCTTCTTAGTGACTTCACTTTATCCTGATGGCTCTTTGATGACTGGTTTTTGTTTCACTCTTCCTCTTTGTGTGTGTGTACATATATGTATATGTGCATATATGTGTATCCATGGATGACTATCCGCTGCATATGTATATGTAGGTTAGAGGGCAATATCAGATATTTTTCTCCATTGTTGCTCTGCTTAATTTGAAGACAGGGTCTCTCACTGAACTTGGAGCCTTCCGTTTAGGCTAGAGTAGCTTGCCAGTAAGCTCCTGCGATCACCTGTCCTTGTGCTACCAACTCTGGCATTACAGTTGTGTGCCTCTGTTCCCAGCTTTTCCATTGGTGCTGAGGATCCAAACTCAATCCTCATGCTTGTATACCAGGCATTTAAACAATGAGCCATCTTCCCAATCCCCAAGACCATGTGGTGGTATAATGTCCCTTTCTAAGTTTAGGCATGGTGAGAATGGAAACATATATTTTCTTGGAGGACACTGCTTAGTCCTTAACAGTTACTCATTTTCAGTCTTCCAATTTGGCGGCGCATTCACAACAGTCTTCTTTTAAGATATAAAAACAAAATATAACTCAATAAAATATACAAAGACAAAACAAAATCCACCACATCAAAGTTGAACAACAGGAGGAAAAGAGTCCAAGAGAAGGCACAAGAATCACACATTGGGAAGTTCATAGAAATAGTAAACTGAAATCTGAACAGAATATATAGAGGACTTGGTGCAGAGCGGAGTCAGCCCTGTGCTTGTTTCAGTCTGTGTGAGTCGTATGAGCCTTGACAGTTGACTCAGAGACCTCATCCGCCTGCTGACCCCATCTCCTCTGGCCCTTAAAGTCTCTCAGCCTTCATTCTGTGAGTTTCTTTGAGCTCTGAGGGGAAAGTCTGGAACTTACTCTGTGGACCAGGTGCCCTTGAACTTTCAGTAATCCTTCTGGCCTTGTGCTCCCAAATGCTGGGGATTTCAGGTGGGCACGCTTTCCCAGGCCAGGATTTGATGTGCATTGCAGAATGTATTTGTTTGTGTGTGTGTGCCCAGAGGAGGTGGGGTCGTGCACATATGCCGTGGTGTGTATGTGGGCCACAACTTGTGGGAGGGGGCTCACTCCTTCTACTCTGTGGGTCCTGAAGATTAAACTCAGCCAGGCTTGGTGACTACGGACTTTACCTATTTTGCTAGCCCTTGTTAATATTTTTGAAGTTTAGCCAACCAGTGTTTATTTATTTATAATTATCCCCCTTAATGATGCATTGGCAATTTGCTATGCAAATTGGCATTTGCTATGGCAAGGCAAGGGACACAGCATCTTGAGGAAGGGTGCACCTGTCTGGCTCACAGCTCAACACAGGTGACAGTTGGGAGGCAGAGAGCAGGGAGTGCTGCTGGCGGTATTGTTCCCTTTTCCCTTAGTGTTGGGTGCAAACCTGCAGGATGCTGTTGTCTGTGTTTTGGGTGGGCCTCCCCATCCCAGTCCTAGAAAGACTCTCAGAAATACTTACTCAGAGCCATGCGTTTTAGGCACTTCCAGGTCCAGTCAAGCTGACGTCAGCACGGTGGAGGAATATCCCGGCCAGCAGGATATGAACGGGGGTTCCTGATAAACCTGGAGGAGAGGCATGAAAGGACAAGAGACACAAAAACGACAACAAGACAGGATTTCTGACCGAGCCGTGCTTTATTATTTCTCAGAAGCTGTTATATAGCAAATGGGCAAGGGCGGGGGGGGGGGGGGGGGGGGGGGGGGGGGGAGTCAGGTCTCTTGGAATTCAGGTCCAGAGAGAGACCCCAGCTGGTAAGGAAAAACTGAGGGTCTGTGATTGTTGACTAACAAAGGAAATGCTAATTGTTTCTAAAGCCTGGGGCCTGCAGGTCTCACTAGGAGATAAAATACCAGCTTGATTTCCTAGGCCGAATTTACCCTGCAGAGGGGATAAAGGTGAATATTTTACTTATCTTGTGAGCTTAAGATGGCTGTAAACAAAATACAGATCTCAAAATTACAGGTCTTTGCTTCCGGCTTCTCCACCCTTTTTAAGTATTAGAATAAAGCTCATCTGGTAGATGAGTGGGCATTAACCAGTGTGGGGGGAGGGAGAGGTGGGGGGGCAGAGGCCCAATCCTCCCATGTCTAATTGGTGGGGGAATTTTCTTTCCAACTTGGTGGAAGAATTTTCTTTTCAGAGTTACAGGTGTCCTTTTGGGGAGGAGAGGGTCTGGGTTTTTATGTCAGTACCTCTGCACATCAATCTCTATGCAATCAGGCATGTTCCTCAGGAGACCCAGAGACAGAATGCATGGTCCTCTCCCTGCAGTGCTTTGCCTCCCACCCCTTGCTGGTGCCCATGCCTGTCATGGACAGACACACGTATCTCTGGGTTTTATGTGGCTCCAATAGGAGACTAACTCTCAAGGGGCTCTTCTAGCCCTCGATCAGCCAGATCAAGCCAGTGATAATGGAACAGAATGGGCTTGGATGCCAGAGTCCACCTGTTCATGAACAAACTTAGTGAGCCTATTAAGGGCCCACAGTCCAAAAGCCATCAATAATAAAAATCCTAAAAGGGGGTCCCAAAAGGGAAGGTAAGAGGGTGGTGATGCAGGGGGAGGTGGAGAACCAGTTTTTGAACCTCCTCTTGCTCTGGTTTTTTTTTTTTTTTTTTCACTCTAATCCTTCTCTGACCTTAACCATGCTATCTCCGACTATCCCGGTATGATCAGTATAAATACAACATTTCTCTTTCAAGACAGTGTAAAGGGATCAGAATCTAAAATTTTTAACATATGCATCAAACCCAAACATTTTACAGGGTGTGTCAAACTTTTCTCAACATCTATAAGCAGTTACAAATATCATTAGGTCAATTCCAGTAAGAGTACAATGACAAACATTGTTGTTATTAAATACCAGTTTCAGTCTCTGAGCAATAGTCAAACCCCCAGTCTGCCCCCCTTCTTAAGTGAAGAGGGGTTAAGATGTCTGTAAACAAAATACAGATCTCAAAATACAGGTGTTTGCTTCTGGCCGAAGAAAACAGTACCAGATGTGGATTTGCTCTTAGGAAACTGAATCTCATCGTCGTTGTCATCATCATAGTTTGCTGACATTCTCATACATGTATATAATATGTCCTCATTATTCTCTCCCCAGCATCTCACCTCCCTCTGATTCCCTACGATACAGTTCCTCCCTCCTGCCAGTCCTTTGCTAGATGCATTACTTCTGGTTTTGTTTCATCACTAGTTTGCTGTAGCCCCTAGGAAAAGAGACTTGTTTGAGACTGAGAGTAGAATTTGTCTGTGTGTATAAAGGTGAACATTTATTTAGAAGACAGTTTGATGCTGTGTTAATTTAGCTGAAAAACAGTATTAAGTCCTTCTGCTGGGGCCAAGGGCCTCCCTAGTCATGGGATTTTGACCAGGTATAAGGTAATAGGCATGGGTTTACATCCGTGCAACAGGCCATAAACCTATCTGAATCAGTTGGTCATTCCCAGAACCATCATGCTAGTACCGCAACAAGTGGACACATCCTGCCTGTAGGTAGGTATCGTAGCTCCTGGGATTTAGCTAAAGACAAGTTGCCAGCTCTGTTCCATCTTGATTGTGGTACAGCCAAGGCATGTGGTGTTTTCCAGCAATGAGTCTTACCATCTTGAGGTGCGCGGCTGAGAGAAATGGCAACAGTCCGTACAACTCATTGGCGGTATGTTGTGCTTGGCCGTCAGGGTTTTGTTTAATAACCAATGGCTTTAGGATGGAACTTAATCTTTAAGAGTGATGGTTCAGGTACATAAGTTATTCTATATAAGGTAGGATTTCCCTGTGCTATATAAACTAATATATAGTAAGACAGGTCCAGCTAAACTGGTATGGTTATTTCAAAAGGGGACAAGATAAAGGATACTGTTGACTGCAGAATTTGAAGTGTGCAGCCATGGCTTCAGTGCTGGAACCCAGGTCTGCTGCATCACTGTGCTCCTCTTCGGTTTTTTTGCATGGTTTCCCTTTGTGGCCAATCTCAATTCTCCACCAAAATACAAGATTTTATTCTGTTAGTAATAAGCCTAAATTTATTGAACTCTGAAGGTCTCAAAGTAAAAGCAACCGAATTGACTTTGATATTTGGAGATTTTGAGTAAGCAAAAGTAAGCATTAAAGTGGAATTTGTTTCAAGCAGTATAGTTTGGAAGGGCTGGTGGTTGGCCTGTGCGAGTATCATGATGGCCTGGTTATTGTAAGCAGAGCTAAGGCCTCCCGCCATGTCAGCTCCCCACGCGAGATGTGCACACCCAAATTCTGTTGGACGCTGCTAGCAGAACAACCCTGAACTCTGCTAAAGTGCGAATGTGAGACCCCATGTGCATGGCAGAGTTCTAAACCTTTGCTCCCCTCAGCCGAGTTGCAGGGCAGTGGGCAGGTAGGGCTGTTGCTGCTTCTGCTTTTCCTGGACTTTTTATGTCAGCCAGAGGAAGAACAGCAGCCCCTTGTTCCCCCTCTGATCTCAGTCACCCCACAGATGGCCATGCTCCCAGCCATTTTCTTGCTTGTCCCCGGTTTCCATGGAGGTGCAGGTGCCAAGGCCTCTCTCCTCAGGAGTTTGCTAAGCTGCTCCTGATGAACCTGCCCACACTGGTTCTTGCCAGCAGTGAATTGTTATCTCAGAGGTCAATAAGAACAACGGAGGAATTTGCTCCTTTTATGTAAGGCGAGATTTGTGTGACTGAAAGTGTCGATCTTCTTTTGCATTGCATTCTGCCTATTTGTGCTGAATAATTGAACTTGAAATTAAACGACCTCATAAATTGAGAGGGTAGCCAAACCCAGACTGCTGTCTACTAAATGCATTTCAAAGAGCTCCTCAAAGCCCCAGGGAGAAACAGGGGGAAGGAATGCTTTTAATTAAACAAGCACAGGAGGAGAAAGGGGGGCAGTTGACCACCTTTCCAGGATGTGGGCAGTTACAGATCTGGTTCTTACGATTGCCCTCGAGTTCAATGCCATTGATACTCTATCAGGAGGAGTTGGAAGAATTGTATAAGTCAGGAATCCCAAGGTGGAAAGCCCTGAATACAAGGTTTATTGGTGTTCCAACCTTAGCTTTTAATGAATGGATCATCCCTAGAGGTCACCTGTCCATAGATAGGAGCTCCGCGCAGAAGAGAGGCAAATTGGATCTCATCTTGAGGATTGTTTGGGATGCTCCTGTCTGTTTGTAATTAAATTTTCCTGATGCCTATTAGATTTGGGGGCTATGGGCCTAAGCTGTCTGCACCTTGCTTCAGAGGTCACCCAGGGACCAACATTAGTTGTAGGATATGAGAATGACACTACAGCATGCAACAGTGTGTTTTGTGGTTTAATGTACACAATATGCTATTACCATGTACAATAGGACAAATGGGATTTATATAGAGTAGCTATGTAATAAATGAGGTGTGTCATGTTTTTTTTTTAAATGTTCTTTGTGTATAGGGGAAAGTTGAAAACCAGGGCTCTTATAATTACCTAGTCCAAGGAGGATATCAGTCCACCCACTCACATCTGCTAATTTTGTTTTCTTTAGAAGCACTAAAGCTTACTCGAATTGCAGATTCCAGCCCTGATTTCCTTTGGAAGAATGCAGACATTAGAGTTTAGTTCATTGCTACAGCTGGTTTCACTTAGCTTGCAGCAGATAAAACAAACAGTGCCTAATCTTTTTGACAAAAGCAACAATAAGGTTATTGTTTAAGCAAAAAGCACGATTTCAATTATTAGAATAACATGTACTGGAACAACTTTCTGTTAGACAGTGGTTAAGTGTGGTGGCCTCTGTTAGCCTTTTTTGATTGAGTTCTTTGATCATTTTATTGTATCGCCCGCAAAACAATATACTGAAGTCAGTGTTAGTGTCTTCACTAATTCTTTTTGAAAGAGTATACCGGGAAAGTTTTGATTATTGAAATGATTACATTTCATAGTGTGAGGGGTCTCTGTTTAGGGCATGTTTGAGAAGGAGAGAAAGGCTGCAAGGATGCTGCTTGCTTTAGCCATCATCCCCAATAGTATCATTTTTAGTTTGAATCAGGATGCTAGGTAGCAACATCTTACTACTCGAAGCCAGTGACCCTCACCTGCCTGCCAGGATACATTTAATAGGGTCTGGAAGCTTATTTGTTTCTATCACTTGAGAGGTACAAGGGGACATGGACACTGCCAAGAAATGCTCTATAAATTAACATGTGGTGAGGGAGTGAGGGAGAATTGTCTGTAATCTGTCAATCATGTTTGAAATAAACGCTGATTGGCCAGGCAGGAAGTATAGATGGGAAAACCAGACAGGAAGTAGAAATGATGCAATGAGAATAGGAGAATTCTGGGAAGGAGGAAGTTGATTCCTCCCACTCCTGCCCAGATCACCGAAGCAGCAGGATATGATCTGCCCCACTGAAAAAAGCCACATGGCTAACATAGATCAGAATAATGAGTTAATATAAGCTACAAGAGCTAATAAGTAGCCTGACCTAATGGGCCAATCAGCTTTATAACTTATAGAGATCTCTGTATGATTTTCTTTTCTTTTCTTTTTTAATTTTTTTAATGACTTATTTAACTTTATTTTATGTGCAGTGGTGTGAAGGTGTCAGTTCTCGTGGAACTGCATTTTCAGACAGTTGTGAACTGCCATGTGGGTGCTGGGAATTGAACCCTGAGTCCTCTGGAAGAACAGTCAGTGCTCTTAACTGCTGAGCCATCTCTCCAGCCCCTCTGTGTGATTTTCTTTGGGGCTTGCCAGCTGTGGGGTACCGGGCAGGACAGAAACCCCAACAAGCAGGCCCCGGCTATGTTACAAACATGACCATCTCTGGAAACTAAGAAGTAGTTGGACAAGATGTCAGTATTCCTGGGATGGCTATACCCTGCTCTAAGCCATGGAATGCACAGAGACAGTATCTGTTCCTCTGAGTTTCTGACTAAATACTTGCTGTGATCTGTGCAGTGGCGGTGTAGTGAACTAGACTCATGGTCCCTCTTTTCATGGTGTCTGTCATCTAATGAGAGAAGGAATGACTGAGTCAGTAGACAGACATGGCTGTACTTGCAAATAGTGTGCGGGCAATGTGAGCAATGAGCAAGAGTAAGGGGAGGTGTGTTCTAGATGGGCAGACATTGGGAACTCTGTTGAGGAAGGGATCTTTGTGCTGATGATCTGAAAGAGAAGTGTTTTTGGCTTGGTTTTGCCAGCTCGGTAATGAGTAGGGAAGAATGTATTGCAGACCAGGCCTCAATGCAGAAGAGACCTTGGTGAAACTGACAGAAATGGATCTGTTCTGCAAACTCAGAGAAAGGAATGTGACAAAGGCGGTGGAATGGTAGAGGGCAGTTTGTGAAGTCTACAGTACCTTGAGGATTATTCTTGGGTATTTGTGTTTATGCAACTGTTGAAAAACCATTCATCCAAAATGAGACTTGAAATGACTGTCATTTATTGACATGTGCCCGCAGTTGGGAAAGGACTAGATATAAAAAGTTTATTTCTGGTTCATTTTGGTTGCTTGGTGCAGTTTGACTGCGATACAAGGGATCACTGGCATAGTGGTTCACTGTCTGGCTGAAAGCTGGTTCTGCACATGGTTTGGGTTTTCCTATAGTACGGAGAGCATTCGAGGACACAGACAGACTTAAGTTATCAGTGCTGCCATATAAAGAGCCCGGGCATTGCCCTTATAAAGAAAAACATGTGCGGAGAAATGAATGACTTTTCTTAACTCTGATAACTGAGAGAATGTCACGGGGCAAGCCACTGTCCTAATCTCTGGAGAGACATGGGTGTTCAGATGTTTGTAGTCCCCATCTGGTTACCTGCATCACAATCACTGAAACCATAAACTGCTAGGTATTTAGATGGTAGCATGGATGAGTGGGATGGTTGCCATCAGTCTTACAAAAGAGAAGGAGGTTGCAGTTGAGAATTCTCAGAAATGAGGTTTCTGTGCAATAATATATGATGTGATCCAGTGATACAAAAATGGCCTTAGTTTAGTTAAAACCAGATGTTATACATTTTAGAGCAATCATTATAAATATTTAAGCAAGCATAAGGTATGGAAGTATAAAATAGGATCATATAAAATTCCCCAGTTAAAATCAGAAGAAGCAGAAATATCAGAAGGGCAAATACAACAGACAGAAAATAGTTACAAACACAATAGATTTTCATACAACTCAATCAAAATAACTTCATGTAAGTGATCAAAATGTACCAATTAAAAGACTCTAAATGAACAAACCAAGACTCAGTTCTCTGTTGTCAAAAGAAATCCTCAGAATATAGAAACTCAAATTAAAAGTGAATGGACAGAGTGAAAATTTACCATGTTAACAAACAATAGAAAGATGAAGTAGTCATGTTTGTTCCGAGTATTAAACAGAAACTTTTGGTCACTGAGATCATCTTCAATGACGAAGGGAATCACTCCTTAATGATAATAGGGCCAGTTCCCCAAGCAATGTCTTGTGCTGGAAAACAAAACAAATAATTGGAAAGTATGAGAGACTAGGATAGATGGGACTTCCCGAGACAGAAGAGCCTCCTGACCATTGCTCTTCTGTCCTTAATTCATTCCCCAGGCAGATGGGCGAGGATTTGGACAGCACTGTTAAGATGTATAGTCTGAGACTGGCCAACAGTTAAATGTGTGGCGCCCTATTACCCATTCTGCTGACCAGGTGTTTAAAGAGAGAGGAGTCAAGGGCAGGGAACACCTCAGTGGGGAGCATGAATTAGCTGGGGGCCACCTCTAAAAGCCTCCTGTGGATTTGGGTTTTGTCCTAATCTGAGTTCCCTTCTTGCCCTTTCTCTTGCATAACTTTCTTCTCTGAGCACTCATACTTGGAGGATTAGCTCCTTTAAGTGTGTAAATACTCTGTGTAGAAGAGCAAGGATGTGTTTGGAAGGGGACCTGCTTCCTGATTTTTTGTTGTTGTTTGAGTCCTGGTTTACATATGTTGTCTTCGGTCACCAGTAGTCATCACTGCTTTTTTTTTTTTTTACTATAAATATTGTCTTCATTTTCATGAAAATTATGTGATAAGCTTACTTAAATAGTACTAATGCTCCTTGAAAGTTGATAGAATATTTTTCCTAAAATAAAATTGGACTAAAGTACTTTATTCTAGGATCAAATTGAAGATTGAAAAGCATTCATTTCAGTGATTCAGTAGAAGCATTTTGAATTTTGTGTGATTCTCACCTACTTAAAATTGTCAATTCGTTTGAAAATGTTTATTATACAGCAATGTGTACATGCTCAACTTTGTGATTTGTGTGAAAATTAATCAGCCTAAAATTCATGGGACCTCTCATCATTTATTACTTACAACTTAATGATGTGTCCCAAATAATTAAAGAAAGCATCAACAGCTATCAATAACTGAACATTTGGAACAGGAATTCGTGAGTAAGCTGAAGCTTAGCGGAACTCAGGTTCTATTTGAGTCCATAGCCAACAAGGTGAAGCATCAATGAATTTAGTCAACTGTTTCCTATTTAGCATGAACTCAAACCAGATGTATATGCAATTAGCAATAATGACAGAAAGATAGATAAGCCCCTGAAATTTTAGTATTAATATTTACATTGAATAATCAGTGTTATAGACATTGTTTCCATCAGAGAATTTGAAGTCCAGATATCATAGTAGAGCCGATGAGAGAGGAGAGGGGCTTTAGAGAGAGGAATGACCCTTCTCCTACATGTGCATGGGGTGTCAGAGAAGTTCAGCTTTAAGGTTGTGTCTGTGATTTCATCCTGCAGCAATGGGAATGATGTATATCTCTATCTGTAGAATCTGAAAATGGGAAATATGATATGAGCTTACTGGCTTTGAACCCACAAAATAACTGAGCTTAAAAAGTCTCAGACAGAAAGGAAATTGAAGATCTCAGGCATAAAACATTTGTCATTTTTTTATGGTTGATTCCTGAGCAAATATGTTCTTTCTTTCTAACATTCCAAGGAAACAGACATTTCCCTGCATAAATGAATCCTTTGAAGTTATAAAAGCTAATTTGGTATCAAGTTCAGAATGGCCTCTTTGGGATTGCATTGTCTCAGTTGGGGGAAACCGTAAACTTTGGGCACTTTGGATAATATTGAAAGCCCTGTTGTAATCCAGTAGAGAATACCATAGAAGTTGTTTCTAATTGGTCTGATGGGTTAGTGAATTTTGAAGCAGCATTGAAGTCAGACTCTGTAGAGAGGGATAGAAGAACCCTGAAGGAAGCAGAGGATTGGTTGTATGTCTGATCAAACCTCTTAGGTGGAGCACTGGACAATTGGGATACTGAGAAACCATGTGGGTAGCACTACAGACGAGGCCCACTGGGAGTCCTTAGGGATCAGAATTCCCAACGAGAAAGAGATAGACTAAACACCAATACATTTTATAAAAGAACACAACAGTACCGAAACATTAACTTCAGGATCTTAGGATGGATGTTTCAGTGCTAAACTCTAGAGGGTTCTGAGGGCACCAGGGAGCATGACCAACGTAAATGCACAGCGGATTTTCTGAGTGAAGCAGCATTTAATCTCTAAATGAAATAAAAAGAAGTAACAGCCTAGCAGAGAGAGGCAGAGGATAGGAGGGAACGAACGTAGCAAGAGAGGAGAGTGTGGGGGTCACCAGTGGGTGAGCAAGCATAAGGGGGATCAGGTGACACAGAAAGTCAAAGGCTCAGAGGCATTCTGGAACGACAGGACAGTTTGTCAGTAAGGAAGTGTTCTTACAGTGTTTGTAGGGTCCCAGTGGGAGTGGAGATGGAGAGCGCGAAGAGCAAGATGGAGAGGAAAAGCCCCTATTCCGAGGGATGGTGCATGAAGACTCGGAGAGCTGATTCAGGGAGAGTGAGGAGTGAGGCCTTCAGACCATTCCGGATTTAAAGCAACAGGAAAGACACACAGAGAGACTGGAATGAAGGGGTTAGTGGCGAGGAGGGAGGAAATGATTAAGGAAACCCTGGAAGTATATTTGTATATTCTTGATGGAAAAATTTGAGCCGTTTCTCAAACGTCAGTTGAGACTTCCTTCTACATGTCCCAGATAATCGGTCTTCCCTTTCTTGTTCTGACAGTTTATGGGTCTCAAATGTTTCTTTTGTTGTCAACTTCATGGTATTTAGGACTTAGACAGTATGGAAATGGTCCTCAGGTGTTTCTTCTGCCTTTGTATTGATGATTGTTTCAGCAGCAGAGAGGCCATGGAGCCCTAGTGTGGCTGCACTTGACGTTTTTCACCCCAGCACTAGTATGATTTGTTAAAGTAGCATCTGCTTTGTGCTCCCCTCCTCTCTTCTCGTTATTTTATTTTTTGTGTGTGTAATTTAGCTTCATGCAACATATGTGAAATTTTCACACTGGATCATTGCTCTCAATCTGGACGACTGTGGTTGACTAAGCACATCCTGTCGGGAATGCTGTGTCGTCATAGTATGTGCTCAGTGAGTGCGTTTTAATTTGTCATTAAAAATCTTAGAAGAGATTTGAAATAAGACAATTTCCTACAGTTTACAAAGGAAGAAACTGATGTGAACATAGTCTAGAAAATCTTCTACAGTCACATAGCTGACTCTACCGTAAATCAGGACAAGTCAGCTCAACTCCAGATATGACAGGACTTTTTAAAAAACATTCATCACTTTCAAGTCTGTGCTTGTCCTACCTTCTTAAATGAACAAATTTGATAATAGTCTCGACTCTTGCCCCCATGTTCGTATTGCGGTTTGGTTTTAGCCATTTACCCGTGTTTCCACCGTCCTAGTAACTAGCTATTTCTTCACTTATTCATCCTGGTAATTTGTGGAATTCTGTGTACTGTGGTGGATGAGAGAGAGAGAGAGAGAGAGA
>NC_022025.1:3277412-3278233 GCF_000317375.1 Microtus ochrogaster
AGAGAGACAGAGAGACAGAGAGAGACAGAGAGGCAGAGAGAGGGCTGCTCTCTTCTCCTTTCTGGTGGGCTCTGTGTTTTTAGGGAAGAGTTTCCATTTTGCAGCTGTCTTTTCCTGTGAGCCTAAGCTCAAGATTTCATGACATCCATTTCTCTTGCTGCTTTTCATTGTTGCCATATGAGTAAATGGCATAAATAACTCCTGACTCCCGGCACAGTTGTGGCCTTTTATAGCCCTCACAAATAGTAACACAGCCATTCTTCCAAAACAAAACTCTTTCAAATGGGATTTTGAGTAAATTAGAAATTCAGATTTTTTTTTTACTCTAACCTGAAGCTTATCTCCACAACATATTGTGACCATACTTAAGTGATTTTTGAAAATGGGCTGCAAGGAGAAAATGACTCTCTGCCTCTATTGTGTGCTTTGAAACTCTTGCCAAAATTTCAAGGTCTTTCTTTTCACTTTTAGCCACTTCTCTGTGCTTTAAATGGACACGTTTGAATCGTATGTATTTATACAAACTGTTCTATGGAATTTCTTTCTGAAGCTGCTGCTAATCATTTTTGTGATGACTGCTCTGACTTTAACTAACTTAACATTTGTCTAAGAGGAACTTGTTTTATCAATACGGTCCAAAGGGTACCAGTGTAGGAGGTTAATTTGAGTAGTAAGTGCTAGCGTTACAGATGCCATGTTGAAGCTGGTGTGGCCAGGTTCCTGCTTAGGATTGCTAGGGATGGGAGAGGATGCAGAGGGTGCAGAGATGGGAGGGGATGCAGAGGGTGCAGAGGTGGGAGGGGATGCAGAGGGTGCAGAGG
>NC_022025.1:3279568-3286062 GCF_000317375.1 Microtus ochrogaster
CAGAGGATGCAGAGGGTGCAGAGATGGGAGGGGATGCAGAGGGTGTGCTTGTAAAGTTGGAAAAGCAGGGCCGGCAGATTGAATGACGGGGCTGCCTTTACACA
Source organism: Microtus ochrogaster (assembly GCF_000317375.1). Lineage (NCBI taxonomy): Eukaryota > Metazoa > Chordata > Mammalia > Rodentia > Cricetidae > Microtus > Microtus ochrogaster. Next base: position 3,279,673 of record NC_022025.1, read on the forward strand.
GCTGACTGGCACCAGCCCTGCACTGGAAGCAGTGGCTCCGCTTCTTAACCTGCTCCTTTTCCACGACACTCCGGCGGAAATTCACAGCCCTTCTGCCCCTTTCAGATATGCAATTCAGCCATATTGTCTCCTTATTCACTCAGAGTTAGTGGTTGTGTCATATTTTCAGCAGATACATATTTGCCATACTTCTCACTTCTGTGAAGTCAAAGTCTGGAAGTTCAGTTGACTAATAAGTACTCTGGATTTTAAGATCTTGGTAAAGGAAGAAAATAAATGACATTTCCTTTAAAACCTGGATTTTAAAAATAAACAAAAACCTGCTAGAAATAATAGCTAGTGTCTGCCTAAACCCAAGAAGAGAGGAAAGGTAATTTAGACAGTATTATTTATCTGCCATAGGCATAGGATCTTGGTTTTAATAGTGTTTGCTTTATAAAAACCAGTGGTTTTTATGAGACCGAATTCCACTTTAATAAGAAAAGCATAAAAGAAAACAATGAAGAGACAAAAAGTAGACAGTTACTGACCAGTGTCTTAACCCTTTCCAAATATTTGACTTGAGAAGGTGTGTGCATCTTCCCAGTTTACCAAATTTCAAACTAATTTTCTTTAAAAGAGAGCTGAGTGGCCTCTTTTTTATTTTCTGGGCTGGATCTCCACATGACGCATTAGTGGAAGGAATCATTCCTCAGAGTGACCACTGGGGTTTCCTTCCTGCTGCAGGGGGAGTGTGGCATGACAGTTGTACATGTTACCTATTATGTATTTTAAATGAGCAAATATCTAATTATTCTTGAGAGTATTGAGCCTATGTGGCTAGAGACATTTCTCCTTGATGCTCTCTTTCAGGATAAATGAAAACACTCCAGAATGCTTTCTGTTGGTGACTGTGACGGCTGACACACACAAAGAGAGACATTCTGCAAGGCTGATTTTGTCATTTCTCCCCCCCCCCCCCCCCCGTAACTTTGGAGCCTGTCCTGGAACTAGTTATTATAGACCAGGCTGGCCTCGAACTCATAGAGATCGACCTGCCTCTGCCTCCCAAGTGCTGGGATTAAAGGCGTGTGCCACCAGCGCCCGGTAGACTTCTTAAATAAATGCTTTGTTCTGTCAATAGCAACAAAACCAAACTTGGTTGTAATCTGTCATCTCGAGCAGTTTGCTATTCCAGCCCTTATTTTAGACAGTTGGCTTCATTTGATTATTGAAGTTAGGTTGCAAGAAAGAAACCATACAACATGGATTTTTCTCAAAGGACCTAAGTTGCGCTGTCTCTCATGAAGAGAACTTAGATTTCTTAGCAGAAGCAAATTTGGCAGCTAAATCATTATGGAGTAGTTTGTGTAGGACCTGGTTCCCTTCATGCCTTAGTGGTGAAAGCACAGAGCACCTCTGCAGGAAGCCGTGTGAATGACCGCGAGGAGCATGCGTGCGCTTGTCCAGAAAACGCCCTGGACTGAACAAAGCATGGGTGGATTTAGTAAATTGTGTGTTCACCTTTCTTTGTAATAATCCCACGTTACTCATAGATATTCTATAGTGTGTATGTATAGCCACAGTATATATGTATCACAGACTAGGGGTTAATGCAATATTTTAGGATGGTTAATTTATATTTATGAAGATATTAATTTTATGATTTGTTTAACCTAGACTCAGCACATAAGTGTTTTTGGTAGGTTTTATGAATGTGGTTTATTATTTTATATTCCTTTATATTTTAATAGGATTCAAAATTCCTATTTAACATCTTCAGATGGCCATTGCCTCAGTGGTTCTCTGTGTTCTCACTCTAAATTCCATCCTCAGTTTACACACACAAAGCATACACGTCCTGATTGGCTTCTCTAGGCTTTGTGTGCTTCGAACCCTTGTTTGTGACAGGAGGTCCCCAGCCCAGTATTTAAAGGCCTTATCTCTCCTTTTTAACAAGTTAACACATTGTTAAGTCTTGGTGTTATGATTTTCTAAAAATGCTGCAAGATTCCTGGCGGCAGTAGGCAGCAGAAATGCTGTAGGTCTCCAAATGGTGGTAGCGGGCCACGTGGCGGCAGGCAGCAGGCCCTGGGAGCAGCTGGTCCCAGGCAGAGACGGCTGCTGGTCCCGAGTAGTGGCTGGTCCCAGACAGGGAGACACATGGCAGGCGGGCAAGAGACAGAGACATGGATAGACACGACTTGCAGTGTCAGGTTGAATATTTATTCAGGGGGTTATGGAGGAGGAAGGGTGAAGGGGGTAGAGTGAGAGACAGGGAAGGGAGGAAGCGGAGAAGTGGGGAGAGAGGCAGAAGTGAAGCTGTCTCTCCGAGAGGAAGATGGAAAAGAGAGCGAGCTCAGGCCTGAACTGAAGATCAGCCTGCCTCAGTGGATGGGGGAGGGAATGGGCCCGGCTTGTCTCCCAAAGTGACAAACAGTCATAACACTTGGAAGCTAATTCAAATCAGACATACCGTGAAACTTTCTACATATCGAAAATTTATCTCCGTGTCAGGCTTCTTTAAGCGTTCTTCTTGCTTAAGCTTTGATCTTGGCCCCCCATCCTTCACATGCTTACATGGGACAGTTTTAGAAAGAATCTCGCCAAGCCAGTGTGTGTGAGCGCTCCTGCACCTAAATAACCAGTTACCTGCTTGCCCTTAGCGTGAATCCTGCCAGGCCAAACTCCTACCCTTGGTACCTTAGTATGTTTTCACTCACCTGTTCTGTTGCTGACTGTAGTCCTCACTTTCCCTACTTGGAACTGAGGCCAAAGATTCTCTCCCTCATTGCAGAAGTTTGACACTTCTCATTAGAGTCTTATTTTTCACTTGTGTCAGGATATTTAATACTTATTTCTGTTCGGCCTTTCTTGCTGTCTCCTTTCCTTCCTCTGTATTAACTTGTTCTGAGCACCAGGCACAGTGCTCCGAGTCCCTCAGTCAGTAAATGTCACTCTATGGTGATGGAGGAAAATGTCTAGAGTGCTTTGATCGGAAGCTGTGATGATGAGTTTCTGTGTTTTTGTCACGGTGGTGAAATAACCAGCAGTCACCTTGGGGAGGGCTGGCCTGACTTGTGGCCTCCGAGGCTGCTGCCTGTTCTCTTGGCCCACTTGCCGTTAGCCCTATGGTTGGGGTGGAATACTTAATGCTAAAGTGTCTGTAGAAGGAACACGCTCAGCTTGTGTTAGCCGGGGACCAGAGGGAAGAAGGGACTGGCGACAAAGCACAGTACACCACAGGGACCCCTGTTTTCAACAGCCTTTTACCTGATCAGTCCATGAGTGGATACTGTATCGATGATGCCAGAACCTTTAAAATCCATTCGCCTCCCAAAGGTCAAGCCATAGCAACACCGGCTCTGAATGATGGCTTTAGGGGATGGAATTTTAGAGCCAGAGCACAGGAATTTTCTTTTTATCTGTGCACTTGGATGCTAAGCCTTGGTTTCTGCAGTTCTTAAGTCATCTCTCTGGGTTCATGGAGTAAAATCTGCTAGCACATTTGTCCTAAAAATAATTGGATTTTTATTTACTCTCACGGAGTCTATGGATACTCCCGTTAGAGTAATATCTAGCCGGGCCATCTCAGAGGCGTGCAGCCTCACGCTTCTGGTCCCCACACGGCCCCAGGCCCATGCAGTATGTGCCCTTAGTCATTCCTTTAAGGATTGTCCTGGGCACAGTTGCTTTCATTAAGAGGTAGAAACATGGGAGTTATTTTACCTTCGGAGAGGACATGCCAGGCCCATTTTCCTGAATGCTAATGATGGACATGTGAGAACTTGGGGCCATTTGCTTTCTTTTAGCAGTCACATCTGATAAAAATATTGCAGTAAACCATAACTCACATAAAATGCATTAATAATTATGAATGTTCTGTGGGGTGCCATTTTGGAAAAGAATTTGTCCATAGGAAAATGATTTGGAGAAAAGCCCCTCCTCCCGCGTCCTCTGACTTAGCTCCAGGACGAAGTCTTTTCACAAGATTAAGGTGAAGTTTCCTTTGTTCTTTCTCTGTGTGTCTTTGCAGGCAACTACCAAATAGAAAATGATGGTTTTCTATGTTGGCAGAAACATAACCTGCAGGGCTGGGTGTGTGTTTTGGTCTTCGTTAGAATGGGTGGAGGATACCCTGATCTCTGAATATCCTGTCATAATGTCTCTCTGGGGCTGCATTAATTGCTTTATCCTGTGGCTCTGAAGTTTGCTTAATTTTGTATGGCTCTTTTTGCATGGGAAAAACAAGATCTCTGTGGTGAACAGCAGTTGGCAATGAGTATTTGGGGACTCTTCAAAACCTTGCAGGGAAATCGGTGATGTGCTTTTCCGTGCATTTCATCTGCTTTCTGTAGGGCGGCTCTTATCCTGAGAGTGGGAGCAAGGCTTCACTCGTGCTGTGCTCAGTGTGTGGGCCTGAGCCAAGGCCGGGGAGCTCTTCTGGCTCTGTTAGATACATGGGAACTGCACTGGGAGGCTTGAAGTGCTGTAAAGTTGAGCATCAGATTGTATCTGCTTTCTTCCTGTTAGCCCAACTCGCTGTGGTTGTGAGGCTGTAGCAATGCTTTTCACATAGCAAATAGACTTGCCTTTTCTTCTTAGGTAGGGTTGAGATGTGATGTAGAAGAATTAGCCAGAGCATAAGAAGCAAGCAACCCAGGATTTGGGAAAGAGATAATATCATCAGGAAGTATAGTCATTTCTTTTTAGCTCATTGGAAATGTTTTCTGTCATGGACGGGGAGGAAAACAAACTTGCCGAAGATGACAATCTATTTGAAGTGGCTGCTTGACCTCCAAGAGAAAATGTGATTTCTCCAGAAGTGTAATTGCAGCGTTTTCCAAGCCTTCTGTGATGTGTTTCTTCAGACAAGTGTGCTTGAAAACAGGAAGAGGGCAAAACAAAACCAAACCCTGCCATTGCTTGTTTTTTTTTTCTATTTGGTGGTTTTCTGACTTTGCTTCTCTTCTTTCTTAATTTTCAGTGCACACCGGTCTAGGTATGTTGTGTTTTTGTGAGTAAATATCACACAGTATGTTTCAGGTCCACTTCTTGGGGATCTGTACTTTGTGATAAGTAACTATTTTTTTTTTAAAATGAAATTAGACATTTTCCTTAGTCACTGTGGTGACTCTAACTTATAAGACAAATAAATCCTTTCGCCCCCAAGTGGCTTTTGCTCTCAGTGTTCATCATAGCAGCGGAGACCAAACTAGAATTGTTGCCTTTATCTGCCATGAGTTTGGGTTGCTGGGCACTGTCTCTTCTCCTCCACTAGCTTGGGATCTCTTCAGCAGCTTTTTGTGGGTTGCTCTTGTTATCCCCAGAGAGTTCATTGCATCTCGGAGACACTTGTCTTCAGAGTCCTTAGAAGTTCACAGTCCTTTGACTTAATCCCGCAGAAGGTTGTGTATCGGGGTAAATGATGACAGTCTCTTGAAACTCATCCAGACCAGATGAGCCCAGATTGGCCTAGTTTGAGATGCAGGAAGTTCTCTGAGGAGCTCAGGCCCCAAGTCCACTTATTGAAGATGTTGCTGCTCTAGAAAGATGGCAAAGAACAGATGCAATTACTCACCTCTCCTTTTGCTTATATTGCTCCCAAGGAGAGTTCCATTCTGTCCGCAAATGCGGAGCAGGCACAGGAGGTACTTGTACCATCAGATTGTGACACATGGGGCTCACCATCAAATGAGGGACGCATGGTGGCTCACCATCAGATGGGGGATGCACGGTGGTTCTCTAAAAACTTGTTTTCAGATCTGAGATGACTGTTCTATAGAATTTTAAGAAAGTTTGTACTTGAGTTTTTTATTTATCTGTCAATTTTCTGTGGAAATTATGAAAAACTACAAGATACTAGTAGTCCTGAAGTGTCGGAATGTTCAAAACAACGGATGAAACAGACCTAAGAATGTGGGTATGCCTTTTTACCTGCGTGCCCTCCTTGAACACTTGAAAAAGAATATTGCTTGGATAGTTCTGAGAAGTTCTGAAGTGAAAATAGAGGTTAAGAGGTCGGCAACAATGGTGCCATACCTGAATACCTTCTTCTCTTGAGAGTTAAACTGCGGTGCTAAGAGGGTAGCGAGCCAGTTTAGCTAGTAAGCATACTTCTTTGCCTATAAGTGTTGATAGGTGTATTTGATTTTGTAGTGGTAGGAAAGAAAGTCCTGAGAAGGTAGATTCGGTGTTGCCAGGGTATTTGATAAAGGCTGGTTAACTGATCCACGAGCAGTAGAGACCCTAGTGTGTGCTATTTCCGTGCCTATGCACAGATCTCCCTGCATAGTCTAGTGGCAGTGGAATACCAGTGTACTTACCAGTGAGATCTCCCTGCACAGTCTAGTGGCAGTGGAACACTGGTGTACTTACCAGTGAGATCTCCCTGCACAGTCTAGTGGCAGT
>NC_022025.1:3286162-3342740 GCF_000317375.1 Microtus ochrogaster
GTGTACTTACCAGTGAGATCTCCCTGACAGTCTAGTGGCAGTGGAACACCGGTGTACTTACCAGTGAGATCTCCCTGCACAGTCTAGTGGCAGTGTACTAGTGTACATAGTCTAGAATACCAGTGTACTTACCAGTGATGGAGAGCTGAGGCCTGCCTGCAAGGGGAGCATGAACAAGTCCTGGGTGGGGAAGTGGAGTTGGTGGAGAGGTGATAAAGAGACAAAAAGAGAGACACAGACACTTGAAGCCAAGGGCACTGAAATGAGGATGGGGTTTTGGTCCAGAGTGCAGTGCGAGAAAGCACAGTGTTGGTCTCTCTGTGTTCAGTGTTTTTGTCCTTTGAGGATGAGAACAGGGGAGGCGAGGAGGTAAAGCCTGTCATAAGTAGGATTGAAATATAGGATCAATGGTTAGAGGCATGAGCACTGGGTACCTGTAACAGGTTGGAGTTTTATTAGAGAGAAATCATACTCCTGAATCATATTTCAGAAGGAGAGAGATACTGCAATTTCAGGTCCATGAAGACAACCATCACATTATACTTTTTGGCACAATCAGCGAGTTCACAGTTCAGTTTCTAGAACGGGGCGTGTCCTGATCGGATCAGCCCTAATACAGCATACCTGGTAGTTTGTGCTTTCTGACAGCCGAGCTTGAGAAGGAGCAGGCAACTGAGGGTTGGCAAGGCGATGTCAGCTAAGACGCAGAGGGGACTCACAATGTCTCAGGATATCTTAGCATGTTTATAGTGTTAAAACGGCATCGGTGTAAGAGACTAGGCCAAGGAAGAGAGACATGAGAAGCTTTTTTCAGCCACGCTTAGACATTAGAATCACCAAAGGAAGTTTTCCAAATACAGGTGCTTTTACCTTTTTCCCCAGCCACACCAGTTAACTCAGAGGTGTTCTTGAATGTACACAGTTGCAAAGACTGACCCGGTCCTGCTGCATGCCTTGCCTGTGTACCGAGGGGACAGCTATGCTGCCAGCATCCCTAACAGTATCCTCATTCCTCTGCTTTCAAGATACTGTCAGGACTGAGTCTCTTGCCTTCCATCCTTGTTTACATCAGACACCACCCAAGACCTGCATTTGACAGTCAGCCACTCTCATGACCCATTCACGTCTCTTTGGTAGCCTCTACTCTAGTGGTAGCTTCCCCCACTCTTCTGGGTCTTCCAGATGAAGAGCATCACCCCCAGATCAACAAATTATCCCCTACTCCCCATCTCTGTTCTGAGTGTTTTCTTAACTCTGAATCCTGGCTGTTCCATGTAGTACAAATGAATCACAGATTTATGTCTGGCTTAGAATTTTGTACCAAGATCCAGACTTATAAATATCAATGTGTCAGTTGCATCTTCATTTAATGTTTCCAGGCCAACGTCTTACCAAATAAAATTCTTGGAACACATGTCCATCTCTTTCCAAGTTTTAGTTCCGTTCATATCAACAAATGGTACCTCCAACTACCCTTATGCTGAAATCAAGAAATTATGTTATCCTTTTAAGTTCTCAAGGCTCAGTTGAATTTGTCCTGATTGTCTCGCAGTTTTGTCTGCAGAAGATGTTGCCTTTCTCCATTGTTCTTCCCCCAATATGAATGCTAACATCTTTTATCTAGACTGCAGCTTCAGCTTTTTGCCCACCCTTCCTATTGTGAGGTAATTGGAGCAATGACAACTTACCAGCGATGGCCACCACTAAGAAAGTCCCTCACCTCCCCCAGCAGCCAGTAGCTTTTAGGAGAGCAGTGGAGTCTAATGAGCCCCTCTCATCCATGGTGGAACTTTGATGGGGTCCATCTAAGGCAGGTCCTTTGTAGATAATCACAGCTGCTATTAGCTCATGAAAGCGAGAACCATGTTAGGTTGAGAAGATAGCATTTTATAGCACCCCTTACTTAGTAAGACCCCAACTCGTTCCTTCTTTCTGTACCTCTTTGTGGGGAAAATCATTAGTAGAAATCATAGTTGTAGTAAACCCTTGACAACCTGTTACATGGCTTTAAACACTGTCAACCTCATATCTGATCTTCTTTTGTCATTTAATTTCCTCTACTAGTTTTGAGAAAAACTCCAACTATAATTGTTTCACAGAATATTATTTGAAAGATGGAGACTCTTGTATTAAAATACAACTATGGAGCTGGAGTGTAGAGCCTTTGCCGCTTTTGCAGAGAGCCAGAGTTCATTCAGTAGCTATCACTCCAACTCCAGGGCTCTTCCATATGCCTTCATATATCCTCTTCTAACCTCTCAGGATATATGAATGCACAGGACACACATGCACACGCATGTACATGCACACACATGTACACACACACACCCATCTTATTCTAACATTACAAAATTAAAACAAATATTAATGTCTTCATAACATTAAGACCTCAGTGTTACTTTGAAATTTATTTCTTTATGTTAGTTCTTCCTTCAGTGTCTTGCAGTTTGAATTTTTCAGATTATAACCCAATAGCATTATGTAATTTGTTGATTATATTCTTTCAGTAAGCATTTAATCTAGGTATGGTCAGATTCAGAATAGGGTTCTATTAATTCTGTGAAGGAGCATGTCAGCTCCCACCAGAAAAACATACTTTCCAGTAGCATCTTCTATGCCTTTTGCAAAGTAAGCACTTACTACATCAGCTTTTTCTTCCTTTTACCACAGAGTACCCCTTGGGTTTTATTAGTTTTAGTGTATAGTTACAGATTTAAATATATTTGATATCTTTATGTTGCATCTTACAGATGACCAAATATTGCCACTTGACAAGTGCCCATAAGATTAAGACGTAATTATGATATTACATACACTTCACATGAGATCACACACTACAGTACAGGTATTGGGGAACACCAAGCTGCTTTAGCAAAAGTGAGCCTCAGCCGATGGTCCTGCAGGACTTACCTGGACAAGATTAACCTCCAGCAGAGACTCTTTCCTCTGGTGGGTGGACATCGGAGTTAACAATTGCCATATGCTGGATATTCCCGTGGCCTCCGACAGCAAACATACACAGTTCTGTTTTCTGGCATGAATATAATGATTTAAAATGTCCAAACTAATTATGTTTCAAGGTAGTATGTGTCTGTATGTTTGATAAAACATTTAAAATTATGAACTACACTTTAGTTATGATTTATTTTTATAGGTAATAGTTGCTGATTGAATGTACTCTTTGCTCATTGTATTAAAACCTCAGATTTTGTATTCTTAGTCACCTCCTAGCAAATAGACTTCATACTGTTATTAATCTTAGATTTAACAAGAATTAGTATGAGTCTTCCTCCATTTCTTTTTTTTTTTTTTTTTTTTTTTTTTTTTTTGGTTTTTCGAGACAGGGTTTCTCTGTGGTTTTGGAGCCTGTCCTGGAACTAGCTCTGTAGACCAGGCTGGTCTCGAACTCACAGAGATCCGCCTGCCTCTGCCTCCCGAGTGCTGGGATTAAAGGCGTGCACCACCACCGCCCGGCTCCTCCATTTCTGTCTACATAATTTTGGCAGATGTGAAAACAAGGGGCTGCTAGAGTTACCTTGAAATTATAATTATTTAAATTTTTTCTCCCTTAGAGTGAGGTGCTAACACCTAGAAGAGATGGGGTTTAGCATTGTCAGGATCTGCCAGAAAACAATGGTTAAGTAGTACTGAGGTGACTTCTCGTTCCCATCCAAATAAAAGATGATTTAACGACAGCAGCCAGGCCACAGAACAACTGGATAACTTTTAAGTTTCAATGCTAGATATTGAACATTTGAACTAGTTTTGAAAGATGATGTTAATAAATGAAGCTTGATTAGGATAATTTTCCAAATAGTTTTACTAACTTTTCCCCCAGTTTATAAACTCAGCTCAAAGGACTGGTCTGGTTCTGCCACAGCTTGCTGTTGCCCCTATGTCAACACAGCAAGGGACAGAAGCCTTGTGCCTGGCTTCTCTGGCTATTGCTTTCCTCAGCACTTTCTCTTGTTACAAGATCATAACGGATGAGGGAGACATCATGTATTAAGTTTCCCAGATATATTAAATTTCTTTTAGGTCTACTGCTTTAATTTCCTTTATATCTTCCAGACACAGTCTTTTCTAGGTGTTAGCACACGAACACTACTTTCCAAGATGACCTAGATAATATTGTTTTATTGTACTAGTTTCTCCTATTAACTTGAGGTACCTGATGGAATAGAAGACTTCCTAGCTTTTCCTTGAGAATTACTTATGTGTATGGAAATTGGTTTTGAGCATCAGTTTTTGAAACTGGAAACTGTGCCCTGAGCAAAGTGGGGGGGGGGAGTCTATAGGTTTTGTAGAACTAGAAATAAATGAACGGATGGGTGGAGAGAAAACAAAACAAAGCAGTGGGCTGTTGTTTTTGTTTAAAAATTCTGCTCTTTAGGCGTTACTCTCACACAAGAAGTTTGTACCTGCAAGTGTCAAGGGTCAGTGGAATTACAGACACAGTTTCTGAACTTAGGGTTTTGAAGCTCTGTTCAGAATCTGTTTGAAGCTGAATCCTACTTGACCATGGCTCTGCCTGGCCACCTCGTGTCCCCAGGTCTCTGTGACTGGAGTTCCCCCAATACCTCTTTATACATCTCTGCCTTGGGCTGCATTCCACACCTCATGCCTTGTGACATACAGGCCACACTAGAACACTGACTTACTTAACCTAGGGCTTAGATTGCACCTCGCAGTGACGCCATGTTGGTAATGGGGGTTGTATCTGAAGGAAAATGGCTTCGTGTGTGGCTTATAAGAACAGAGGCAAGACTGGCAGTGCCTCCAACAGAATGTTCTACGGCAACATTAACACAAGTTAGAGCATACTTTCCTCACCATGTTATTTATCTGAATTAATGCTTCCACTGGCAATCACACCTTGATTGCCTTTTATTCATTAGCTTTTGATTTAATTAATATGACTTGTTAAAGGCGAATCTTCAATGTTTTTCTATAAACAGCTCTGATTTATTGATTCAATTTGAATATTGTGTTTATTTAAATAGGTGTTTGAATTACATGTTTTGAGCCCTCATAAAGTAGTTTCAAACTACAAGTTAATTAGAAAATATGACTTTCTTTTTTGCTTTTTTAGGGGATAGCATCTTAATTTGATACCCTTAAGAAGTGAGATACAGGCATAGCTAGTACTTTTGAATTTTAAGTGCTCCAGATAGTAGTACTAAAGTTTGATGATATATATTTGTACACAAATTAGAACATTAGACAATTTTATAATATTATTCTTCCCAAAAATCCTTTTTAGAATGGTTGAGCCTGTGACTTAATGCTTTTTCTGGTCTTTGAAGTTGAAGGACTCAGCAGTTGATGAGTGTCCAGACATGCAGAGAAAATCTAATTAAGGAAGGAGAAAGTCACAGTGACTCAGGTTAAAGAGGGACTTGATGATCGATATGATTCCTAGTGGAAAACTAAGTGAAGCCTTGAGGAGAGAGAGGCTGATGAGGGCTCTGTGCTTAGATTAGTAAAGGGTTTTCAATGTTTTGCAGTGAGTGTGTTGGCTTTAAAAAGGTTAAAATATTCTACAGATTCTAAAACTTCCACAAAATGAAAACTTGTCACCATGTGCATAAGAAGCAGAGAAACTTCACTTTTAATGGGGTGGGGAGTGTATTGTGGAGGGATCACAAAAGATAAAAGGAAAATAAATCCTTAAGCCAAACATGAATGAAGATATTGCTATTTTATAAAATTTTTGTGTCTCTGAAATATTTGGAAATAAGTTTTCTACTTTATTCTAGATTTATTTAGTATGAAGGAGAAAGTATCCATGAATTAACTGCACCAATATTTATTCTGTAAAATGTATGCAGTGCCAGTAAGGTTCTGAATAGTGGACACACAGAAGTGAAAGAAGCATTTTCCTTATTTCTGGAACTTTTAATGTATAACCTTTAAAGAAATTTTTAGTTTCATATGATATGATATCTAAAATATCAGTGTCAATAACAACTAAAATGATCATAGCCCACAAAGTCCCCTAACACTCAGGTCTGGAAGGGGCTCATAAGCCAAGAGCACAGGTTCTTCCAGAAGGCCCCAGTTGGATTCCCAGCACCCACTGTGGCTCACAGCCGTCTGTAGTTCCAATTCTAGGGGCTTTGACGTCTGTCTCTGGCCTCCTCCGGCACCAGACACAGACACGACGAACAGACTTACATGCAGATGAAACACATAAAACATGCACATAAAACAAAATAACATTTAAACAAACAAACAGACACCTTAACACTTGGAGTTTCAGCTCATGGAAATTGCGTAATCATAATTTCACGAAACTGGCTCTTGTGTTTATAGAAAGTAAGTTCAAAGGAAATGTTTTTATCACCGTGGAATGATGTAGATTGGTCTTTGGGAGTGCTCAGGCTGTCTCGGTCACTGTCCTGTTGCTGTGAAGAGACGCTATGATCAAAGAACTCCTAAAAGAAAGCATTTAACTGGGGACTTATAGTTTCAGAGAGTGAGTCTATTATTATCATCATAGTGAGGACATGGTGGCACTGGAGCAATAGTTGATAGTTACATTCTCATCCACAGGCAGAGAGAGAGAGAGAGAGAGACAGAGAGAGAGAGAGAGAGAGAGAGAGAGGAGAGAGAGAGACAGACACAGAGAGAGAGACAGAGAGAGAGAGACAGAGAGAAAAGAGAACAGGGAACAAACAAGAGAGAGCACTTGGGACTGACATGGATTTTTGCAACCTCAAAGTCCACTCCCAGTGACACACTTCCTCCAAGGCCACACCTCCTGATGCTTCTCCTCTCAAATAGTTCCACTCCCTGGTGTCTAAGCATTCAAATATTGGAGCCCACGGGGGCATTCTTGTGCACACCACCACAGTGACTTTAGATGCATCGCAGGAATAAGTGTTAAGTCAAGGAAAGGCCCCATTGCTTTTCCAAGGACTAGGGCCATGAAGTGCATGACCTTTAGAAGCATGAGATGCCATACTCCAGAATTCAGTTCCTGGTACAGACAGTTTCGTTCTTCTCAAGGGAAGTGGAACGCTTTGGGGAAAGAAGGTGCTGCGTGTGTTTTATGGGTGAGAGGAGAATGTCTGTAAGCGCGGGGAACATTCCAAGGCGTTCCTGGGATCAGTTACAGCCTCCTGTGGGGGCCACTGGTGAGCTCAGCTGGGCTGAGAAAGCTGTGCAGATGTCGTCTCTGAGTCCCGGCCTCAGTCCCTGCCAGAGGCTCCCTTAGTTCTCAAACACACAGTGAGGATCACAGGCTGAGAAGGGCACGGGCAGGGATTTGTGGATGCTTGCTCCTGGGTACCCAGAACTCAAGGTGATGTGCTCAGCAGCGGAGGTTGACATCTTCCCAGCTGGGATACAGGCAACGCATCCTGAATCTGACTCTCAGGAGAAGACTGCACATGGTGGAGCCTTGGGAACAAGATGTCCGCCTCCCGTTGCCATCCCCAGTAATGATGGGGTGTCAGTGGGCTCAGGGAGAAATGCCACCTGGCAGTTGGAGTGTGATGAGGACTTTGGCTTCTGAGTTTCCCTTCTGGGGCAGCTTTTTTGAACAAAAATAAGTTAGAGTTTGATTTTTAATTTTTGTTTATTTATTTAAAAGACATTAGCATTCATATTTCAGACTCAGACACAGGGTTTTCTGGGTCACATGATCCCTCCATTTTGTTTCCTCTGAAGACTTCTGGTAGCAATCACAATTATAATAAGAAACCATGTTGACATGTAAGATTAGCAAACCAAATATTGCTAACATAGAGGAGACGGGGAAGGAGTAGGGATTGTCATTGCTGCTGTAGGAAAGGTATATACAAATTTTGAGTTTTCATTAAAAATAATAGAGTTGCATATGGCTTGACCTTGCAACTCTTTTTTTCTTAGGAATTTGTTATTCACATTCTAAAAAATATGGATAAAATATGCAAGGATATAATTATGTCACTCTAGTAGCAGAAAGCTGTGAATAAGCTAGATGATTATTAGTTGAAGAATAGTATGAAATTAAGTATATTATCTTTTACAATGGGATGTGTATCATATACCAACATTTCTGTATGTAGTTTTCTGTATTGTGCAGGTGTATATAAATATACATATGTCAGTTTATGTAGCATAAACAAGTATATATAAAATTTACATGTAAATATGGAAGGGCTATAGACCAGAGAGTATGTCGGAATAGTACTCAGTGTTGGCTCCAGAGGATGGGACCTAGGTGGTGGGAAGAGTATGTCAGGATGGATAGTTTTTCTTTTCTTTTTTTCTTTTTCTTTTTCTCCTTCTTTCCTTCCTTCCTTCCTTCCTTCCTTCCTTCCTTCCTTCCTTCCTTCCTTCCTTCCTGTCTTTCTTTTTTGGTTCTTTTGAGACAGGGTTTCTCTGTATTACTTTGGAGCCTGTCCTGGAATTAGCTCTTGTAGACCAGGCTGGCCTTGACTCACAGAGATCTGCCTACCTCCGCCTCCCAAGTGCTAAGATTAAAGGCGTGTGCCACCACTGCCTGGTTCGGTGGTTGGCTTTTTATTAATTATATTTTGTATTCTTTATGTTTAGTATCTCCTTTAAAACATTTTAACGAACAAGGCCACCAAATGAAATATTCCATCAGGCCCAGTAAAAGTAGAAAATAAAGCAATCAAGAGGATCAGAATATACGATTATGCCTGGATGCTATAGTAGCAGAACTGACTGAATAAAAACTGTCTCCACAGCGTAATGTTACCTTTGATTAGAGCTGACACACACATGCAGAATGTGTTTCAAAGAACCATTTGCTTTGAGTATGTCTTTATAATTTGTAATAGTATATTCTTCATTTATTTATTTTTATTTTTTTATTTTTGTGTGCATTGGTGTTTTGTCTTCATGTATGTCTGTGTAAGGGTGTCAGATCCCCTGGGACTAGGGTTACAGACAGTGGGTGCTGGGAAATGAACCTGGGTCCTCTAGAAGAACAGTCAGTATTCTTAAATGTTGAGCCATCTCTCCAGCCCCCTATTCATCAAATTTTTGATTATATGCCATAATATAAAATACAACCAGATCAATTATAGTTTTCAGAAGCTCTTATTTTAAAAATAGGAAAGATGTTATGGAAGATGAGAGTATGAGAGAGAGAGAGAGAGAGAGAGAGAGAGAGAGAGAGAGAGAGAGAGAGAGAGAGAGAGAGAGTGTGTTAAAGAGTGGCGGCAGAGGGTGGTGTGTGTGTGAAGGGAATGTGTGTGTCAAGTTTCTGTCTTTGGGATTAAAGGATCCTATCTAAGTGAAGATGCAGTTTGAGAAACAAAGGAAAATATTCCTTTCACTGCTTTGCTTTTAATTACACTGAGAATCATTGTCAAGTGGTTTTGTTGAACTCTAGTTTCACTGGAAGGGAAAGACTAAATCATAGAAATATCAGGTTCAACCTTAGCAGTATTGCAAGTGTGTTTACCATGTGAATAATTACAATATTCTAGGACTCCCAGCCTTGCTGAAATCAGTATGTCACTGACATTCTCAATGCAGAATTGCACGGAATAGAAATTTTAGGATGCTAAATTAGACCCACAACAGACGTATAGTTCTGTAGAGTCACTTTCATTTGTTCTTTGGCTTCCTTCAGGGTAAACGGGAAGCTGGTGGCTCTAAAGGTGATCAGGCTGCAGGAGGAAGAGGGGACGCCGTTCACGGCCATCAGGGAAGGTAGGCACTCTGTCCTCTCTCTGATTCTCTATTTATGTGGTCTTCATAGCACGGTGAGTATGGTACTCTCTCCAGACATGCTGAGATTTAGTTACACTGCTAAGTGTCTCATTTGATTGTGTAAACTGTAAGTAAAAACATTCAGTACCTTCTGCAATCATACCAAGTCATATAAAACAAGACAAGACCATCTTTTTATATTCAGATTTGTGGGGGGGAAATTCATGGTGGGCTCTCTAGGCAACTGGAGAATATTTTTATGTCTGATTCTGTTTGCAGCACTACTAAAATACTAAATAACTCACTACTAAATATTAAATACTAAAATGCTAAAATGTCAGAGTTGCATTATTAGAGATTCATGATTTTTAAAGGGAATTCTTAAAAATGAAGGATTATCCTTACCTTGTTGCTCATTTGCCTTTCTTCTTTCTTGGGTCCCTTGTTTTCTTTTCTTTCCTCCTTTCTTTTGCTGTTGTTTTAATTCTTCTCTTATATATTACATTTCAATCATGGTTCCCCTCCCTCCACTCCTCCACTCTTCCCCTCATTCCCTCTCCCCTGGACGCAATCCACTTCCTGTTTTCCTTCATAAAAGAGGAGACCTTCCAGAGATATCAGCTGAACACTGAATAAATAATAAGTCACATTAAGACTAGGTACATATCAAGGCTGGACAAGGAGGAAAAGGCCACAAGAACAGGAGAAAGAGTCAGAGACACCCCCATTCCCACTGCTAGGAGACCCACAAAAACACCAAGCCATACAACCATAACATATATGCAGAGGACCTATCGTACACCCTCACAGTCTCTCTGATTGTTACTGTAGTCTCTATGAGCCTTTGTGTGAGTCCTGATTAGTTGGGACTGTTCTCCGTGGTGTCCTGGACTTCTCTGGCTCCTGCAGTCTTCCCTCTCCCTCTTCTGTGGGATTCCCTAAGCTCTGCCTGTTGTTTGACTATGGGTCTCTGCGTCTGCTCCAACAGATGCTGGATGATGCCCCTCTGATGACAAGTGGGCTAGGCAGCAATCTATGAATATAGCAGAATATCACAAGTAATCATTTCATTGACTTGTGTGTGTGAGAGAGAGACAGAGACAGAAGGAGGCACACACACACACAGAGGAGGGGGAGAAAGAGAGAGTCGTGTTTGGTTCTATTGTAGGTCTCTGGATTGTCCAGTTTCTGACTCCTGTCCATGCAGGCAGTGTCAGGCTTGGTCTCCCTTTTGTGGTGTGGGCCTCAAGTTGGGCCAATCTACACCACCATCGTTCTTGTCCTTTGGTTTGCATTGCTTGTCTCATTCCTTTAGTATTATGTATGTTGCGATATTTTTCCCATTGCTATTTTTAAAAAGTTCTCTCATAATGCGGCAGATTCTATGCATAAGGCTTTAGTTTTACTAAATAAGGTTGAACTGTCTTTTGTCTTTTTCATTTCTGCATAAGAGGGTTTCTGCTATTGATGAGAGTCATCTTACTCATGTGAATTTTCAGTTCTGTCATAACTATTAGGGTTAGTAGCTTCACTTCTACATCTTTTAAAAATGCAAATTCTCTTTACCTAAGTCCTCAGTTCATTCTCCCATCAGAGGGACCAAAGCTACATCTTCTGTGATCCAAATGATGTATCAGTGTTTTGCCACCTAGTTTTGACAAAGTAAGTACACCCTGTTATTACCTGGTTTGTCATTTGATGATGATAATGTTGATACGCTTCTTCCTTCTTTTCCTCTTTGCCCCAATATAGTTTTTATTGCTGTGATACAACATCATGACCAAAGATAAATTTGGGGAGGAAAGACGTTTTATTACACTTCCATATCGCAGTTCATCATTCAAGGCAAGAAACTCAAAGAGGGCAGAAATGTGGAGGCAGGAGCTGATGCTGCTTATTCGTCCTTATGCCTGGCTAATTTGATATCTTTTACACCCCACAACCACCTGCCCAGGGGTGATACCACCTCCAGTGGTCTGGGCCCTTCCACTCCAATCATCAGTGTACCACAGGCTAGGCTAGAGTCCAGTCCGGTAGGGCATTTTCTCAGTTGAGGCTCCCTCTTCCAAAATGACTCTGGCCTGTGCCAGGTTTTCAGAGAACTAGCCAGTATACGCTTGTTCTTCTATTTTCTCATCTCATTCTTCCTTTCATTTCTTTGCAGTTTGGCTTCCTTCGTTACCGGTTAGCTGAAACATCTTAGAAAATGTATCTATTGTCTCTTTATTATATACCAAACCTTCCCGTTTTCTGGTTCTTCTCTCTAACCTTTTAGTAGACTGCACATGGTTGAAACAATCTTTCCTGCAACGGCAGACTCCAGGAGGGTCAGTTTTTCTCTTTGCTTTGTCTTGCCTTTTCTGTTTGCAGAACCTAAGGAGAGAAAAAAAGCCTGCTTCTCTCTAGTAAGCACCCATTCCTGGATAATTTCATTCATTCCCTAAATTTAAATAGCAGGCATATAAGCTGTTGACTGCCACACGTGTGTTTATTTAGTTAAGACCTTGTCTTTGTGTCCACTTCATAGATCTGTCTGCCTACCTGGAATTTTCCCTTGAATTCAACAACCTCTAAAAAGAATAAGCTATCACCACCAAGTACGACTAGTATAACAAATAACCTAAACCTTATATCCAAACATAATTCTGGTCCATCACGTCCCATGCAGTATTCTCTGTACATGAGGAAAGGTCATGCCCAGCGAATTAACCAAATGTGGTTCTGTTGGGTCCATCTCTAAAGGTAGCTCACATCTGTCCACAGCTGAGTCTCCTCTCTGTATCGCAGGATTCCTTGGAGTGTTGCAGGAACTTTTGCATTATACTCTCCCCTTCCTTGTCATCCTACTGTTTCTTCTTTACTTTGAAACTATTATAATCTAATTATGTAAGCCATGTTTAATTAATCCCTTTATAAACCTGTATTCTGCTTTTCTTTTAACCATCCCAGAGTGCCCCATCTTAGGGCCTTCACATACGCTCTCCCTCTATCTAGAATACTCTTCACTGGCCAGTTTAGGTACCAACTACAAACGCGTATGTGCTCTTCTCAGAGTAATTTTCTATAACCATCCTGTCTACGGTTGCAGCTAGCTATTACCTTACCCACCTTTATGCGGCTCACCATGCCGATAATCCTGTTTGTTCCCATTACCGTTCTTACTGGAATGTGAAATGCTCTCCCTCCCCACTCCATTCATATAGAACTTTAATGAGGTTAGTGACCTTGTTTGACACCCGCCCTGCAACAGCTATTGAGTGGCTTACAGAGCATCATTAAACTAGAGTCAGTAAATAAGATGGAATATTCGATACAGATGGTACTCCTCTGGAATCTGTCATCCAGGTGGCAGGCAGAAGATTGAAATAATACATCATAGAATAACACGCCATGCCATATAAATGCCAAATCATTTCTGAAGTATCGTGAATTCCCAGAAAGGTTCTCCACTAGTGAAGTGTGCTAAGATGTCGGCTGGACCTAGAGGCAGAAATCCGATGATAAACTGTGGAGTCTGGATGGAGAAGATGCTGTCTGGACCGGCACAGAGACTGAGCAGGGGTAGAAACTCAGTGACTTTTCTTAGTGCCGGGAGTGGGGATGGTTTCCATGAGGTGGTCTCAGTGTCTGGTCACGTGTCAGTAGGGGGTCTTGTGCCATTGGAAGTGGTCTCAGTGTCTGGTCACATGAAGGTAGGGGGTCTTGTGCCATTGGGGGATTTAGTTTGTACATGTTGAGTTCTAATGGTGTGGGCATGAAGCTCCCAGCAGTTGAATATAAACAACACATTTAGTAAGACCCTTACAATCATTAAGACCCTTACAATCATAAAATCTTTAGTTTTATTTAATTAAATTTAAAACAGAGATTTATTTGAGTCGATATTCTGGAAGATAGAAAGTGTAAAAAGCATGGCCGTGGCACCTGCAGTGCAGAAGGGCAGCAGTCGAGGGCAGAGGAAGAACAAGAGCAGAAGTAAAAGCAAGTTCAATGTTTTTGAGGCCAAGAATTTTTGGTGCAAATGAGAGATTGACTGTTAGTCGGGGCAATCTATAGAGAGTGGCTTTTGGAGTCTGGAATTCTGGGTTTTGACTATTTGTCTTTCATCACGGTACTGTCAGGCTTAGATGGTGCATTACATAGGCGTAGATATCGCCTTATAGTTTTGGAGGCTGGAAGGCCAAAGCCACGATACCATGACACCCTTTCTGCAAGCTGAGAGAGATGATCTGTCCTAAGATTTTTCCTTGGCTCCTAGACAGGCGTCTTGTCCCTGTGTCTCTAGGTTTTAAGTCTGTGCCTGTCTGCATACACATGTCTTCTTTCTCTAAGGACACACTGGTCATACTGAATTAGAGGTTACCCTGAAGATCTTATTTTACTATAGTTACCTCCCTGCAGACTCACAGCCAGCTACATAATGGAGTTATGACTTCAGCATGCAGTTTTGTTGTTGTTGTTGTTGTTGTTGTTGGGGAAGGGCACATTTCAGCCCATAATACCACTTAATAGTTTGGGACCCTAGAAACCTTATTTGCAGAAGGTAGGTGTTGGCTTATGTCTTTGGTTATGGATTTTCTATATTTGACATGATTCTTCTGATTTCCTGAGGATTCTCGAAGTTCAAATTTTTCAATGTTCGTATAATGGGAAATGGTGAAAGAATTGTTCAGGCATGGGATGACCCATCACAAAATGACATTGTGTTTTCTTTAAATACAGTATTCTGAAGTCTCTACAAGAAAGTCTGACTTCTAAATGATTTATTTACATTTTATGTGTATAGTGTGCTTTCATATACGTATATGTACGATGTGAGTGCTTAGTGACTGTAGAGGCCCCAAGGGAGTGTGAGGTCCCTCCCTAGAGCTCCTGACTGGGAGCCACCTGTGAGTGCTCAGAACTAAACTTGGCCACTCTGTAAGAGCAGCGAGTGTTCGAAAGCTCCGAGCCGCCTTTTTCTCCCCTCTGTTGTTAGCAGAAGTGAAATGACTTCATGATAATAATAAGATTGAAACAGTGGGTCAGTTTTAGATGGGTGTTCCTCTCTTCACCTTTCTTCCTGCCTCTCACAGTCTATTATGTATAAAAACAACAGCTGCTGTTACTGCTGGGCTTGTCAATCTCAGCATTCGATGTACAGGCTAGGCGTAACTTATGTGCATCAAGCGGGAGAACATGAAACATTGGGAGGGCGGGACACTGGGCCAATGAGAGGGAGAGCTGGAATTTGAGTTCACCTCTATTCTGGCCAATTCTTCGTTCACGAAATGTCAACAGCGTGAAGACTGGGAGTTGGGACACACCATGCTTAGGAAGGGAATCTTTTTTTTTTTTTTTTTTTTTTTTGGTTTTTCGAGACAGGGTTTCTCTGTGGCTTTGGAGCCTGTCCTGGAACTAGCTCTGTAGACCAGGCTGGTCTCGAACTCACAGAGATCCGCCTGCCTCTGCCTCCCGAGTGCTGGGATTAAAGGCATGCGCCACCATCGCCCGGCTTTAGGAAGGGAATCTTAAGTGCCTGCTTTTCACTTAGCGTATTACCTTGGAATTTAGGGTTTAACATAATTTTCACCCAGAGTGGAAATGCTTAGCAGCTCTGATCTTGCTTAGACTTGTGTGTCAGGATAGACTGAACTATATCTTGTTGAGCTCGAGAACATATAGTGGCTTAACTTAGGTTTAGATAACTTTAAAACTTACAGTGTTTTTGGTGGCAGCTTAAAATAACTGTGGCAAGGGTTAGTGTTCCTGTTTTAATTTAGAATCCTTGGGTGCTATCTCTCCTCAGCTTGTGGCACTTCTGATAGAGGGTCTGAGCACAAGGAAAGGTTTGGAAGGGAGCGGATAAAATATCTTAGGCTATGCTACCTTTCAATACCTTCATCACATAGGTGTTCTTATTCCGTGGTATCACTTCATAGATCTAATAGCATAAACATTTCCTATAAAGTTTCCTACAGTTAAGGCAATGGGAACAGTTGTCATTTCTATAGATTCTTGAATGTATGGTAGTTTTCAAAGGTAAGCATCCACAGAAATCTAAATACTCTGTAAACAAAGCAAGCCTAGGTGAAAATAGTAGCTAGGTGTGGCAAGTATTCTGTCATGCACCTATCATCCTAGCACTTGAGAGGTGGAGTAGGGAAGTCGGTATTGCTAACATGGGTGCCAGCCTCCAATCCTCACCAGGGTATGCAAAAAAAATCCAAAAATGTGGTGAGGGCCTAGGAAATATTTTTATCTATATGAGGGGGTAAATAAGGAAACACACACTTTCTGATGGTAACTTTCTCTTTTACAGTAATCCTCTCTGAGAATCTGTCTCCACACAGCTGCATTCTTTTTATTTAGAAAAACAATCTTTTTTCACTTTACATACCAATCCCAGTTCCCACTCCCTCTCCTCCTCCTGTTCCCTTCACCTACCCTTCCAACCCTCCCCTCATCCACTCCTCAGAGAGGGTAAGGTCCAAGGCCCTCCCTACTATATCTAGGCTGAGCAAGGTATCTATCCAAAGAGAATAGGTTCCAAAAAACCCAGTACATGCAGTAGGGATAAATCCTGGTGCCACTGCCAGTGGCCCCACAGTCTGCTCCAGCCATGCAACTGTCACCTACATTTAGAGGGACTAGTTTGAACCTGTGCTGTTTCCTCCCCTGTCCAGCTGGAGCTG
Organism: Microtus ochrogaster; assembly: GCF_000317375.1. NCBI lineage: Eukaryota > Metazoa > Chordata > Mammalia > Rodentia > Cricetidae > Microtus > Microtus ochrogaster. The sequence continues at coordinate 3,302,512 of NC_022025.1, forward strand.
GTGAGCTCCCATTAGTTCAGGTAGACTGTTTCAGTGGGTGAACCCATCATGTTCATAGCAGCATTGTGTAATAGCTGGAACCTGGAAACAACCTAGATGCCCCTCTACCGAAGAATGGATAAAGAAAATACAGCAATTTACACATTAGAGTACTACTCAGCGGTAAAAAACAATGACATCTTGAAATTTGCAAATGGATGGAACTAGAAAAAACCATCCTGAGTGAGGTAACCCAGACCTGGAAGGATGAACATGGTATGTACTCACTTATAAGTGGATACTAGCTGTAAAGCAAAGGATATTAAACAGATAGTTCATGGTCCTAGAGAAACTAAGTAACAAGGTGAACCCTAAGAAAAACATACATAGATCCACCTGGAAACAGGAAACTTGGGAACATGCTGGTGGGGGGAGAAGGGAGGGTGGAAGGGGAAGGCGCAGGGTTGTCACCTGCTGTATACCCATTCATGGCAGCTCTCAGCAAATTAGGAGTTCAGAGCCCTGTGTGAACTCAAGAGCAGTCTACTCTTACTTTCTCTTTCTGTATTTTATTACTTATTCGGAAAACCATTTATATTTTTAATATCCATTTATGATAGCAGGAAGGAGGAGGTGGATAGAAGGTGAGAAACAAATTAAGGGGAAATGCAAGCACCTTTCATAAGACATTTAGAAATTGTTAGCCTGCTTATAAAGTGAGCGGCTAACTTTTATCGTTAACCTTCAGTCCTCTCATTAAATGATTCCCAGACTGCAGTAAATTAGGCACGTATGATAGGAGTTGTGATTTTTTTAAATGTGATAACATCATGGAACAGAAAATGAAGCTGGCATTAACCGAGCCAATGAGAACTGTGGTGTTTGATTTGGTTATCCCCACTACATCTTTGCCAAAGAACATCTTTAAAAATATTTGTTGCTCGTTGTTATCTGCTTCATTATTTCACGTATAGAAACCTGATATAATTTGCGTGTGGATAACGAACATTAGTTTTGATATCTCATTGGGTTATAATTCAATTAGAAATTAACTAAGCTAAATTTTTTATTTGTGCTGTTCCTTTACTTTTCTATAGCTTCAGTTACAGAGTCCTACAAACCTAATAGTTTTTTATACGTATACTGCTAAACTAGGAACCTGAAATCAAAACATTGGTAAGCCAGGCTTTCTATGAAAACTGCACTTGAGAAACATTTGCTTTTTGTTAGCTTTGGCTGGCTCCTGGCAATGTTTGGGGTCTTTGACGTGTGTATATGGTATTCAGCCCTCTGCCTCTATGGTTACATGGCCTTCTGCTCTGCATCTCACCCTCTTCTTAGGAAGGTGCCCATCATTGTACTCTGGGCCTCCCTTAGCTGAGTGTGGGTTTATTTTAGTTAATTCCATTTATGTGGTGTTTTTGCAGGTAAAGTCACACTATGAGGTCCCATGTAGAAAGGAATGTGGGGGAAATGTGGTTCAACTCACTCCGATCTTTATTCTTGTTATTTTCATGGAGACATTTGAAAGGACTGCATTTTTTGATTCAAAACTTTATCAGAGGGACATGATATGTAGTGATGATAATATTTGCTGGTCATTTTCTCTTAATAAAATGTGTATGTATGTTAGACAAATGAATTCATTAGCATTCTCTAATGTGATTTGGCTATTTGTTATTTTTTAAAGAAAAATTCAATTTTTTTTTTTCTCCGTGACTAAATGACTTGAGGTATGTGGCTTCTAAGGTGAGTTGTGTCATGTCAGTGAGCATGATTAAGACTTTGGTTCTTAGTTTGAGTTTGGCAGCAGGGAGAACTGATCCCAATACTAGTATATATACATAAAATGATAAAGGTCTATTTTGACAGTTCCTCAAATTGATAGTTGTGATTTCAGACATTAATTCCTAAGATAAAATATTTTAAATCTTAACTTTTAAGTCCATCCCACAAGACTCTGTTTTATCTAGGTAGAAAGTCTAATAAACATACACCTCCATTTGTATAGGACTAGGCTGGTATGTGGTCATCCTTGGTTATAACCCAGGTCATTTTGTCAAATGCCCGGATGGCAGAGCACATCTCCCATCATTCCCTAGCGGAGAGAACTCACCTCTTACTGCTGCCTAGGGTTTTCCAATCCATCGCTCTTCTCTGACACAAATGGTCTCGTAAGTGTGTTTCCAGAACTCCATTGAGAGAGGGCAAGATGAGGTCCGAAGACATGGTCTCCCTCTGTGCAGAACGAGAAGGCAGTGCTGGAGAGGCTGGGGAGGATGCTGTGGGTTTGTAGCTGTGCTCTGTCAACACTGGTCACCATGTGTAGTGATTTCAAAATTAATAACGGACCATAAAGTAAAGTTTTAGCTATGTCTTACTCAATATTAATACAGCATTTAATCATATGCAGTAGGTAACACTAAATTGTCTCTCACCTGTCTTAATAAGTTTAGAATTTATCATTTCCATGCTCAGTTTAGGCATTTCTGTAATTAGCTGTTATATCAACAGATTTATTTTAAAGTTGCAATCTGTGCCATGATTGTTTGAAGTTTAATAATCCTATAAGAACTAATTTGGGAGCTAAAGCACACCATAGTGATTACCAGCAAGAGGCATATTCATCTGGTATTTTAGTATGAATTCTCAAACCTAACTGTATATATTCAAATTTGCTTGGATTCCTGCCTGTGTATTGCGCAGGCTTTAAATTTTACATACCTCAGTTTCCTCTTCTATTAAAGATGATGGAAATAGTACCAGTTTTAGAGATCTTGGAAGATGTAGCCATTAAATTCATGTTGCTATCAACTAAAAAGAATCATAGCATGAACATTTTTTGGAAATAAAAATGCATTACTAGGAAATAAAAATTCAAGAGAAGATTTGCATGGTAACTTTAAGAAAACCAAGAGAAGGACCAAGAAGAGCTACTTTCTCTGATGTCTCTGAGGGTAAACGATAGAAGGATGAGTTTTCTTCTGGATTAGCTGTTTTGGTCTCTTTCAGATTGGAAATATCCCTCAGCTGTCCTGAGATCTTAACTATCAACTTACATTTCAGAATCAGTTGTCTTGCTTGGCGCCTTTCGGTGTTTGGATAAGGGCTGTTGTGTGGTGAGTTACCCAGACACATGATGGGGATGAAGTGCCTCCCCATTCCTTTTCCTTGCTGCTCATCAGATCCCAACATTGGACAGTTCTTTTGTAGGAGGCTTTGGTTTTCACATGGACACTGACTCTCTTGACTGAAGGACTTAGGCTGAGAAAGAGAGAAGTTACCGGGCATTCTCCCCCGTGAACAAGTAGAATTTTATTTTATTCATCTCCCAGTTTTTGGTTTAGATTTTGGTTGTAGCTGATGTAAGAGAGAGTGGAAGGTAATGAAATATTTAGGGGGGGAAAAGCCAAGTGCATTTTAGAACATGGATGTGTGGTTCTGAAGAGGAAAAACATGTAGGGTGAAGTATGTGTTTTGACAAGGAGCTCAGAGGGCATGGAGACCTTCAGGATGACATCCAAACTGCTTCTTGGGATGTGGACTGGATAATAGAGTCTATGCTAAGGAAGAACCTACAAAGAAGGATGGAGATTAGGAAAAATTTAGGGAGTTCAGTCTTGCAAGTGTTAAATTTGAAACCTGGTATCCACGTGCCGTTTGTTTACATAGTGGCAATGTTGAAATGACAGATCAATTACACACCGACTGAAGACCTTATTAGTCAGGTGCAGGGTCTATGTTACTGTTCTGAGGAAGGTTGACATTATCATCTTCATTTTATCAATCAAAGAACTGCAGTCTCCAGATAGTTTTGTTAAAAGACACCAACAACAGAGTCTGGTGAACTGTCTGTCACATAGTAGATTCTCAATACAACAACCAAATGCCTGAATGCATTCCTATCCTCTCTGCATTGCTGTTGAGGCAGAAACCCTTAGGGTCAGAATTGTACAGACTATTGTAAGTCAGCTAAGAAAAAGAGCAAGATGAGACTTGGAAAACCCCTGCATCAGACAGTAAATGCTCGACCTGGTGGAGGTTGTGCCCCTCAGCAAACACTGTACTCATTGTACCTTCAATTTCTTCATTTCTGAAATGGACTTTCTCCTAAATTGCATTATCTTTGAATAAACACTTTTGTAACAGCCTCCACTTAAAATTCTGTTTACTAGGAAACTATGTCATAAAGGACTAACACTTACACTAAGCCCCCACTTTCTTATCTGCACCTTAGAGATAGTTCTGATCTGTATATTAGCACAGGATTGTTGTGAGAGTTACATGAGGTTAGCATCTTTAATAGCATGGCAAGGTAAAAACTGAAGCTGTCTTCAGGGAATTTTCAGCAATTAGAAGTGCATTCAGGTGGGGTTGCTTCCTTATCCTTCTTAAATTGTCTTAAATCCAAATGCATCATATCGTAACTTATATTACCAGTTGACAAAACAAGATGAAATATAATACTTTTTCTAATTTAACTAACCAATAAAGCAGCTGCTTAATTGAAAGATAAGATTTTAATCCTCAAATTTAACAAAATAAAAGAAACCCACTATTTTCATTGGTTTTAAAGTCACATGATCCAACAGCTTTCAATATTTTGTTGATATTAGCTGCCAGACAGCCATCACATTTCTCAGACTTACAAAGAATAACAATTGGATCAATTTACATAAACTTACTTAGAATCACAGTCTAGACTCATGGATTTTTTTCCCTTCCATTTACAAAATTTTGCCTGTCAATTGTAAAAGGCTCTACAGCAATTCATGTTAATTTTTGCAGTGACAGACATAAAGGAATAGTACTAATGGTTTAAAAGAGCTATTTTAGCACAATAAACTCATGTCTCATTATAGCATGTGTATGTGTAAAGAACACTGGTGATACAATTATGGGTTTTTCCAGCTGGTAAAAGATTGAGGCCAGTACTATCATTTGAAAGAAAAATTTCTGAATACTTAAATTTGACTCCGAATTCCCATGTTTATCTTTGGTTTTCACTGGCCATGCTGCTGAACGTGTTGCCTCATCTCCTCCCTCGACAGTCCTGAGTTAATACCTCAGTACAAACGTCTCTATCCTGCGGAGACGAAGATGAGGCCTAGGAATAAATGAATTCTTCTTTGTCACACATTTGCTAGAAAACAAAGGTCTTAACTAAAGTGTTTGTTCAAAGATAATTCATTCTTCACCTAAAAGTTTCTTGAAAAATTTAAAAAATATTACAAGCTCAGGAACCTGTATTAATAAATTTTTATACATATAAACTTATTTTATATTTATTGCTCATATGATAATTGTGAACATAGCTATATATTGCTTTAAAATTATTAAATTATTTTAAATACTTAGTATTTCTTTATATTTGGGAAGTCATCACATTGTCATGCTACATACCATGTATACTATCTAATAATAGAGGCAGTCAAAAGGTAGGTGAACTGTGAACTAATTTCATGGCCAGTGTCATGTTTACTGTCAGAATTTGGTGCTTTATGTATCTTGAGACTCTATATTAAGTCATATTTTCTTATATGTTTAGTGAGTACTCAGTAAAGATACCAAATAATGTGACTTTTTTAGTAGTTCTTTCAAAAAAACAGATACAGCATATGTATTGGAAAGAGGAGAAAGGACTGGGAAAGTCGTGGTTGTAAAATTCCTATAAAATTTCATGCCTGCAAACATGTCAGTAGACTACAATTAAAAGAAGCACAAAGAGACCCACTGGTAAATTTTCGAAAGTAAAATTGCTTAAAGAAAAAGACAAATGTAAATGTTGAAGGTAGGAAGAGACAAGCAAGTCATTGTAGCAGAGAAAACTGTGCTCAAGAGCTGACTTTTCCTCTAAACTGCCAGCTATATTCTAAAGAGCAAAAGAAAAGAAAATGAAAACCTGTCAATTAAAATTCTACATCTAACAAAACTGTCCTTTAGAAGAGAAGGCAAGTCTTGTTCAAATCAGGAAACCCTGAGTGAAATACTCATGGAAGTGTGTCAGGATGGGTGCACATGGCACCAGACCCACGTTTTAGTAGAAAAAGAATAGAATATTAGAAATGGTAACTTGTAAGTAAATATAAACAATTTTATAAAGATATTATTCTTTCTAATCTCAGAATCTGTAAAATATTAGACTGCTTAGTATATTGACTGACATTTCTAGATGCAGATTACATTATTAGACACAGACCTAATGTCTGTGAGGGAGAGAAAAAGCTACATTTTAAAAACATTAAGCAGATGCTAGGCTGGGGTAAACCGCAATAAATCAAGCTGTGAATTATAATTCATGGAATAATCACTAAGAAAATATCCTGATTAAAAGTCAACAAAATATGATATGGTTTATTTCAAAGTATGCTGAGAAAGACCAATGCAAGGAGGCAGTTAGGAGAACCCAGGAAAACATGTGGAGCGTTCCTGCAAAAATGCAATAGACAGAGATACAACTCTACCTCTCAACATTCTGAACTTAAGATGTCCAGAGGAGAAGTTTTTCACGCTGGATAGAAAGAGAAGAGGCAACATTATATATTCTATGGGAGGTAAGCATTATTTCTATCGACTCAAGAAGATAAATGTAAAAGGATATGTATCCATAGGAAATCTGGCAAGATAGAAACTAGAATGGATCCTACCAGACACCTTTGTACTTTTCCTATAGACAGAGACATTTTATGGTGATGCGAGAGTCACCGTGTGAGGATGGTTTCGCTATTAGAAACACAGAAGCCCAACATTAGAGTTCAATTATGCAGGAAGCATATTCTTGTATACTTAATAGAAAAAATAGACAATTCAGCAATTAATATTATTCCACAAATATCAGTAGATCAGTTGAAAAAAGTCAACCAAAATATAGAAGACAGGAATGATATGGTCACCAATGTGGTTAATAGATAGTTCACCCAGCTTCAGTAGAGTATACATTTAACTGAAGAGCAAACTGAACGTTCTCAAAAGTACATCACAGATTAAACCTTAAGACAAGTCTAAAGTACATGAAAAATGATGGAAATGTTTCAGGCTGTGGATTCTGTTTACTGAACTATTACGTTGAAAACAGAACAAAGCTCCATTTCGGGGGAAGTTGGGAATTAAACAAAACACATTCTGGGTAATCTATAGACCAAAAAACAATGAAATTTGTCGACACAGATACATGAGTACTTGGGAGAACAGGCTGAGCTGGAAACATGCATTTCAGAAAAGAAAAATATGATTTCAACTTTAAAATAATCTAAAGTTTTAAACCCTATTGAAAAAGAGTAGCAAATTTATCTTCCAGAAAAAAGAAGGAGAATAAAGACCACAGTGGGAATCAGTGGACTGGAAGACAGAAACAGTAGAGAAGCCAGTTAAACAGAAAGCTGTGTCTTTGCTATGAGATATTAGTAAACACTCACCCAACTAACAATGATGAAAATGGCATAAGTTACCACACCAGTGAGAAAATATCACTATTGATCTTGAGAAATGATGAGACTTTAATGGGCTGCTATGAGCCGCTTACTTCCAGCAAACCAGACAAGTGGACAAGTGATATTGTCAGAAGCTATTGCTCTGACAATTAGATGTGTTAATGAAGAATAGGTTAATACTTTACAACAAATACAAATCTCAACCCAAACTTTATATTTCAATATAAAAACTATAGGATTTCTGAGCACGGACCTGCAGGAAATCTTTTGTGACTTTTGGACTAGAGATTAGCAGAATTTGTAGAACATAGCTCATAAATTAAAGTGTAGTCTTTGAACACAGATCTATAAAAGCAAAGAGACAAGTTAAAAAGGAAGAAAATATTGCCAAATATTATATTTGATAAAGGATATATATATATATAAAAGGCCCAAATTCAATAATGAGGAAACTCATATGTTATAAATTATTTTGTAGAATTGCACACACAAAGCTTGTTGAAGAGTGAGGTAGAACCCATTGGTAGCAAGAGTCAGGGTCTTTTGGGTGAGCGGCGTCCCTAGAAGCTGGGGTGGCAGGTCTACCTTCAGGCCCAGGTGCTGTCAGCTTTTGGCGAGCAGATATACAGCATACTATTTGATTGGTGCAAGAAAGTAGCTCAATATGAGCAAAAGAATTTTATGTATATAACTTGTACAGCCAAGGAGCTTATTGTTTGTGGCAGCTTACAGGTCCAACTCTTCTGGCTTGCCGGGGAGAAGCAGCCAGAGGAAGGAGTGTTGAGGGAGGGATGACTGCTCCTGCTGTTTTCTGGCCTGTGCCCTCTCAGCTCCAACTCTGCTTGAACCCCGTTAAGTACCGCCTCTTCCCTGCCATTCTCTGTTTTTCTTCCTTTTTGTTTCTCTGTGCTTTGTCTATTTCTTGTATGCTTCCATTGCAGTCCTTGACTCCATTAAGCCTTCTGGTCAGCTGTGCTCAGTTGTGACCTGTTGGTGACGACTGGGTGCTTTAGCGCCTATGGTGTGGCTGACTCCTCAGATGCCAAACATTCCCCCACTGCTATCAAAATGGAGCTAATCCAGAGTCCAGTCAGTGATTTAATAGAATTTAGGCAGCAATAAATTGGGCCATGATTATTTCAGAATCAAGAGTGGCAGTAATCACTAGCATAGTCTTAGGGTACATAGGGTTTGGTCAGAAATGGGCAGAGGGAATTTGTTGCTAAGTAGCTAGCTGAAGTAGAAATATTCTCCCTGCAACACACCAGGCAAACCCCACGCGTTTGCCTGCCTAGAGGGAATTCTACCTTGTGACAGTGGGTATATAGGTTGTTCAGAAATTATCTAATGCAGACTCTGCCTATTCTGGTGTCCACTCTGATTCCTTCAGAATGTGAATCTGAGCATTGTTCTGGTCAACATCTTAGTTTTTATGATTACTTTTAATCTTTTTATTGCCATTATGCTTGGGATCTACATGAAAACATTACGTTTTCAGGAAGAAGGAGATAGAACTGCGTGGTGTTGGATGCATTCATTTCAGGGGCATTATGAGTACAGAGATCTTGACTTGATAGATAGAACTACTGTAAGACTTGTATATTCCAAGTTACTGAATTCATACTCTCCTCAGCCTGAGGGCTCAAGACTTTTACCCCTGAAGGGACTTAATCCTGAGTTGTGAGGGCTGGGAAGAGCACCAGGGATTGTGTATGTAATCTGGTCCTATCACTTACAAAAGATCAGCCGAGTCCTGGGGAGAAGTGTTAAAATGAGCAAGATGATTGCAGCTCAGACCTGGACTGAGAGTCCTGTGTGTCATCCCCGCAGAGAGCCGGCCCTGGCAGTGACTCGGCTCTTCCCACATGGGAGCCCAGCTTTGTGTGAAGTGCCAGAAAGTAGGCCATTCAGATTTCTCGGCATGTCTCATTTTCTGGTGACATTTTAGAATGCAGTAGAACTCTTCATGAAACCATCAAATAATAATTCCTGTCTTAATTTATAAAAAAAATCCTAATTAATAGCTTATGTGGGGGAAAAATGTACCATTATAGAATATCATGGGAAGTTCAGAAGTGCAAAGTTAAAGGAAACTCTGGTTTGGGATATTTCTATTTTTTGGATATTTGCCATCTCAGTCAGTTCTCTGAGCATACCCAAGAGCATTGGGTTGATAGTAGGACTTTTTAAGAAGCCCTAGCATTTTGAATGAGACCCAAGAAAAAGAATTAAAGGAAACACTCAACCAGAACTTGGCAGTTGTCCTGTTATCTCTCTCCCTTGCTCCCCCTCCCCCCCGTGTGTGTGTGTGTGTGTGTGTGTGTGTGTGTGTGTGCGTGCATGGCCTGTAGCTTAGGGCTAGTGTGAGCAGGATATAGCAGCAAGGGTGGGGTACTTTTAATGATGATGAATTGGTTTTTTTTTTAAAATATTTATTATGTATACAGTATTCTTCCTGCAGGCCTCATTACAGATGGTTGTGAGCCACCATGTGGTTGCTGGGAATTGAACTCAGGACCTTTGGAAGAGCAGGCAATGCTCTTAACCACTGAGCCATCTCTCCAGCCCCGATGAATTGGTTTTTAGAAGTACTTATAGTTAGAAAAATTTCTTGATGGAGACAAAGACTGATTTTTCAGTATACTGGGGCTTTTTTTTGTCATCAGAGAATTATGCCAATTTCCATGATAAGCAGAAAAATGGTTTTTGTTTGCTTAAGCTGACTATGTTAATGTTTAGAAATGTTAAATATAGTGAATAAGTGGTTGTCTGTGACCTCCGTCCCTCTTTCCTTTGCTCCTTTCTTCCTCCGGCCTGACAGGTTCTTATTATTTAGTCTTGAGCTCTGACCAGTCCTCCTACCTTGACCTCTTAGGTACTGAGATTACAAGCCTGTTCTGTTGCACCAGGCTTCTTTTCTCTGCCCTTCCCTTTCTGTCTAGTTTGCAAGGGTTTCACTGTGTAGCTCAGACTGTCTTCAATCTCTCATGTCTTTTGTCTCAGGCCCAGGGAGTGGGGGTTACAGATATACACTGCTGTACACCTTGTGCTCACAATGTTGTCTAAATGCCATTGTCCAGACTGTGGAGAGCACAAGCCAGTGAGAAGCAGATAGCATTTCCGCTGTCATCTGGCCTTTCAGGATCTGGAATATGTCCTTCCTTTTGCTACCCTCATGGTAATGTGTTTTGAGTACTGCATATGGCTTGAGAGTTGCAGAAGGCAAATGACTTATAAGTCTGTGGAAGTGATGGCCAGTGGATTCACTACAAGGTCTATCTGACTGAATGCTGGGATACGTGGTTTCTTACTGTGAGATCGCAAGCAATGGTGACGTTGACGGCAGCATGTTTTGTGCTCTCTCAGCCAGGGTCGGCTGAACAACATCTGGACCAGTCTAATATATGCAGCCCTCACTCTAGGCTCAGGGGTGTTAGAAAGCAACCAAGGCTTGGCTGGCAGGAGGTCACTCATCACCAATAAATAGTGGAATAATGGGTTAACCAACATTAAGACTCTTGCTGTGTCATAAAGTCAATTGATAGGGCAGAACCTGTGTTCATGGTGGAAAAATTTATGCAAAAGAAATTTGAGAGCTAAACTCCACTGAACATGGAAGACAAAACAGAACAGCAGCTTTGTTTTCAATTGCATGCTTCAGTGTTTTCAGAATTGAAGATCTGGTGGTTTAACTACAACTTGAGTACCATACTTCTAGATAGTTCTTCTGTTTCCTGAAGATTTCTGCTTCGGTGGTAACTTATTGAAAGTAAGTGGCAATCAAGTCCATATCGTTATAATTTTCATATTTACCTACACTGTTAAAGTTATTCTGACCAACAAATTATTTAAAAACTTGATTTTTTTCCTTTGACCGTAAAATTTGGGAGAATGTTGGGAAACTATCATCATTGAATTTGCTGTGCTTTAATATGATATCCTGCTTTCTTTAAGTACAATATTAATCTAAAAATGTTTGAAACAAAAAATGATTAAAACCTACAAAGAACAAAAGGCCATTTTTATACTCACAAACATGCACAGTTCTCAGCCCAGCTTTCCTTGCTGCTGCAATACTGGATGTGTGCTTGTGCACATGGAGATCAAGACATGATCAGAAAAACATGGGCATGCTATTTTAATGACTCGATAAATGTGTATACCATTTTGCACATAAGCAAATCTATAAGTACAGTGTCATATTGTGCAGGTTGTGTGTAGAATTGTTGGTATAAGCTTTATGTGTCATTGGAGGGCATCATGTGGCTTTTTATACTTCCGAGATGAAATACACTGCAAAAGCTAACTTAGGATGACACTCAGAACACAGACTATCCAAACCTTTGGATTTTCCATACAAAGTGTGTATTCTTTTTCCATTACAAGGGTGTAATTGAAATGACTTGCTTTGTGGATGTGTCTCCCAATGTGGCCAGCATACTTTCCTTGAGGCTTATATTTCCAATAGATGGTACTGTATGCATATGTGCACATTTGTACCTTCAGTACATCCCTGAAAGGGCAATGCTTATTTCAGACAATTCATTCTTCATAAGTGCATTCTGTGTTTTGCATTTCCCTGCTGAAAATGATGACTTCTAAAAATTTCACAGTAATAAGCATGAGGGAAACCTTTTAGTTGCTGTGGGTCTATTAAATCGCTATCTAGTCATTAGAGAGGAGGGAGAAGACATTTTAAAAATGCTTGAATGATTACCTAAAATGCACATATTAGTTTAGAAAGCCACCATTTTGAGGACTCCCGGTTTGGTGAGGCAATCTGTTGGGCTTCACCCATAGAAAGAGGAGCATTTGTCATGCCTGATATTTGCCCTTCTATGGGGGAGCAACAGAATTCTTCTCTTTCAGATTACTTTCATAAAAGAACAGCAAGAAGTCACTACATTAAGACAGACACAATTCAAGCATAAAGATTAATCTTTTATGCAATTTTCTAAATAAAAATGAGAATATTTCCTTAGAAGTGTACAAATCCAGGACCTTCTCAAAATTTTTATTCTTTTTAACTCTGTTTAATTCGACACCATTTGCCACTGTCACCTATGGTTGTTTTTCTCCTGGGATGCCACTAATGCCAGGGCCAAATGTCCTGGACACACCCCTTCCCCCATCCCCAGGGTCACCAGATAGAGTATGGAGGCCAGTTCAGATAAACAGTGAACAATTTTGAGCATAAAAGTGGCCTTTAAAGGATAACTGTGTTTGCCAGCTGCCCAGACCCGAATAATCACACAGAAGCTATATTAATTACAATACGGTTTGGCTGATGGCTCAGGTATATTTCTAACTAACTCTTCCATCTTAAATTAACCAATTTCTATTAGTTTATGTATCGCCACGAGGCTGTGACCAACCAGTAAGTCTCCAGTGTCTTTCTCCTTTGGCAGCTACATGGCATCTCCCTACTCTGCCTCCTTTTTCCCTGCATATGGTTTAGTTATCCCGCCCAACTCCATTCTGCCCTGCTATAGGCTATAGGAGCTTCTTTATTAACCAATGGTAATAAAACAGATTCACAGCATACAGAGGGGAATCCCAGTCATAGCTGGGCATCCCATATTCTTATTTGCTAGTTGGCCATCTTAATTCTTCCTTCCTCTCTGTTGTGGTCATCTCTGACCATCCAGAACTCTGTTGCCTCGACTAACCTCACTCTCTTATGCAAGTAAATTAGCTCCATGGAGCCACCCATCACCTCTTTGTGGTGATTTTCCCAGTCTCCTGGTGAAGAGATCCACATCCTTACCTTTGCTCTCAGCACTGAATTTCAGAGAGTGGATTGTAACTCTAGTTGAATATCCTGGTTTCTCCACCTTGACACTAAGCCACCTCTGTTCTGGGTGCCTCAGACCATGGTCTCCACTTTGTCTTCAGGGTTAATGGTGTCACCTTCTATTGAGGATCTTGTCAGATTTCTTTTCTCTACTTAGATAGTCTCTCAACTTGTTTTTAGAATGGTCACCAATGTAACTACTTCTCTGTGTCCTTTTGAGCTTCATTGCAATGATCCCAGATAAAAATGGTGACGAGTCCTAATGCTACCCTTTCTGGGCCCCCTTTGTTTGTATGTTCCTTACTTCTCTTTCTCCTACATTCTGCCTCAAGGTTTAGACTCTTAAAATATAGTCTAAGATCAGCCCTTTAAACATTCAAGACAGATTGACTCGCAAGTTTATTGGGGGTCATGGGGAAATGAGAGCTGGTGGGAGGTGAGGTGAGAAGGGATGGGCAAGGAGAGAAGCTGACACACAACTGAGTTGTACCTGAAGTCTCAGCTGAACCTAGATATTCTGAAATTGGGGTAGCCCTTCCGAGTAGACAAAAGGCCAGGTGATGACACCAACCCTTGTTCTCCTGGGTGGCTTTGAGTTGATAGTTCAAAGGCCCTCCAGTTGACCTGCTTCATGGTTGTCTTTGCTCCGTAACCCGTATATTAATTCCTACCATTTTCCACCTCAAGTGCCTGGATCTGAGAAAGCCACCCACTGAGAGAAAACCTGGAGTGGGAGGAGGCCGTGTCTAGAGTCAGAAGCTGTTCCTACCAAACGGCACAGCTGTGACACAGCTGAGGAATGTAGATGCTGCTACTGATACTGCCTCCATCCCAGTCCCATCTACCACCACCATCAGCATGTTGCTTTCCTGTTGGAATCAAAGGCAGTTCCCTGTTACCCACATTGTTAGGAGAATGTTACACTCAAAGTTACCCAGTGGTCCTCTTCTGTTGCCTTGTAGCCACTTATCTATATGTTTGCTTCAGGCCTTTGTTTCTGATGTTCTCTGTCTGGACTGTCCCTCTTCTCCAGTGTTTAAGTCAGTATAATGGTAACTCAAGAATAATATTTAGAAAGGGTTATGTACGGATTTCTAGACTGCTAGAAATCTTGATCTCATCAGGTGGAATTTACATGAATGTAAGCTTGTTGGTATTTATTTGTGATTTTTACCCTCCCCAATGTCTCTCTTCCTCTTTGTGTGTGTGTGTGTGTGTGTGTGTGTGTGTGTGTGTGTATGTGATATACTGTGATAAAAATAGTTAGAAATGATCTCTCTGCTTTATAGGCTGAGCCCTTCTGTGAACAGAGCTCAGTGTACTGGTCCTCAGCAGAGCATGGCTTTCAGGCTGGTACAATGATCATAAACTTGGGCACCCTTTATCACCTTCCTCATGGTGATTCTGGGGGAGAACTTGGAGACTATAGAGTCTGTTTTTTTTTTTTTTCTGCCAAGTGAATGTGGCATAGACTTACAGACTTTAATGTTTAGTTAAAAAACATAAAATCTCATTAGATCCTCCAGAAGATCTAGCAGATGGGACATGTAGATTTATATTGAGGCAGAAGAACAGTTCTTACTCTGTTTTCCCCTACTCTGTTCAGGTCAAACATGTATTTTTATGATGCCATTGCTTCTAAAAACAGTAGAGTTCGGCTTGGGTGTGGGCATCTGTACACTCACACAAATGGAGTGTTGCATTAACCTGGGCTTGTTTTTAGTCTGGGTCCCAGCACTTAGTAGGGCTTTGACATTGTGCAGATAGGCAGAGTACTTATCTTGGCCTCTCTTAGGCAGTTACAGTGTGTCTTTCCTGTGTGAGCTTTTTGGGAAGACCGGAGAAGTTTCATGCCCAATTTTGGTCACTGCTGTGGTAATGTGAGCTTGGGACTCACATGCCTCCCGGCTGTCATTTCAAACATACAGTGTCATGATACAGATGCCACTTAGCAAATGCTTTTCGTTTCTTTGGGAAGTGAAAATAAATAGGAAACAGTTCTTGCTCATCAAAAGCAAAATTTAGTAAAATAACTAAAAATGTTAGTGTGTTGGCAGATAGTTCAAAACCTTTCATAAATTCAGAGGTCCCCCTATAGCAAGCAAAGATTCTTGAGATCTGTGTCTAGAATGGATATATACTGGCAAATAGAGGCATGCCTCTATCTGAGTTTTTGGAAATTAAGCATAAGGGTAATATACAATATTGCTTTCTCAAAGGTGATAAGCCAGGTGTTGATTTCCTACTTCAGATTCATTATCTCAGCAGGTCTACATAGCTGCCTTGTGACTTGTATCTGCTGGCATATCCCCAGGATTTACAAGGAAGACAAAACTTCTAGGGAAGGGTATAACTTGCCCGGGGCCACATAATTCCTGAAACAGTGGGTAGTTATCTCTGTCCAAAGCCCTTGTGGCCAACTGCATCATTCTTGGAATGGTGTTGGTAGCGGATGGAGCCAAAGTAGTTTTGAAAGCAACTGCTCTTCGGGCAGCCGTGAATCAATGAGCCTAACTCGGTTCTATTGCCCAAGAGAATGGCATCCTGTATTAAAAGGGCCCACTGTGTAGTGTAAGGGATAGGGATGTGGAGTGAACTGGCTTAAAATGCTGTGCTGTGCAGAAGTTACTCCACAGAGTCGGCCTTCTGTCTGCTTCACAAGAAGGGGGTTCAGGAAACTGCTCTTTTCTTTTCGTGCTCTTGATGAACGGTTCTACTGACAGGCTGGGCTTGTGAAGTTCTCTACTTCCTAAAAAGTAAACTCGTTTTGTTAGTCGTCTGTTAATATCCATTATGATTGTGATATAAAACCATTATAATTGTGTTTAAATGTAATAAAAATAGACTAAAATACTTTCAAATGACATGGTCACACAAGGATGAAATTGCCCTTTTACGGCAATATTTCAAATATTTGCTGATTAAGTTGTTTTGGTAGATTTTACAGTTGATGTTCTTTTTGGCTTTAAGAAGCAATTAAATTATCTTCAGGAAATAGTGAAAGGTTACCTTTGGTTGTACAGGCCAACTTTCTGACTTCAGCTCAGGCTTCATGAACAAATTAACATGTGAATCACAGGAGGTCTCTTCATGAGGAATGGGATTATATCCATAACTAAACCTCATGCACACAGCTGATGGGGGCTTGAATTTAGCAATACAGTAGGGGTGAGAGACTTCATTCCTTCTCCTGTTCCCTCTGACCTGCTCTATGTCTGTGGCAGTGTTGATCTTTGTGTGAGCAACTGGCTCATTGCACAGAGTGCACCTGCAACGTTGAAGGCCAGAGAGCCTCCCAGGAGAACTCTTCTCTAAGTGATGGAGACAACAGGCTCAGTGCAGTCATTTGCAATGCTTTCTATTTAAGTAGATGCCCCTGAGCACAACTAACAGCACAGAATGACTCTTTCTAAAAACTAAACTCAAATAGTTCGGAGCCTGGAGACTCTGTAACCTTTGCTCCCGCGTGACTTGCTGTGAAGAAATGGGGACGTCTACATATAAACAATACCCAGAAGTGATTATGATTATCTTTCACTTAAAAAAAATTTTTTTTGAAGCATGATTTTGCTACATAATTTAGACTAGCCTCAAATTCATGAGGCCCCTGCTTCAGCCTTCTTAATCCTGGGGTTGCTGCCAAGGCTATCATCACACCCAGCAGAAGTGATTGTTTTTAGCTAAACTCTTTTTGGGATAATGTTATTTTAGAGAAAGATTGTCTTGTATGCAAATTGTAACAGATACAATTTCTCTCTCTCTCTCTTTTTCTAGTTGAAGGAGCCTGAATACCAGGGACTTGGCAATTGTTTTTAATAGATTCTTTGACTAAAATGACTAACTAAGGTCTGACATAATCCCTGTGGCACGAGTCTGTCATTGTTTACCGATGCTATGACTCACGCTTTGGGAAGGACTCTTCGATGACATATGGATGCAAAAATGACCACCTAGAGCGTTTATCCCTCTCCCAGTCAAAACTCCTAGCAGTTTTGTTTTTTAAATTAAAGACTTGATTAGTCATCCACATAGAAATTTCAGAAACTGCTTTTGCAATTACAGTTATCTGTCAAGAATTCCTCCCAGAGAGATGGAGTAAGAATGCTAATTAATTCCAGCTTCCAGAGTGACTTACGCTTGAGAGTCTGAGTTCAGCTTCCAGGAACTTAGGGGAAGCGTGTAAGTGCTATAATTAGCAGCAACAAAGAACGCCTTGTAGGCTATTAATCTGTTCACTTTGAATTCTTCAATGAAACTTGACTATTTTTGTGTTACTCTCTAAGAACGCAGTGTTCTGGCTGCTTGTCTGTCTGTGTAGAAAAAGTATTGGTAGGAAAGCCAGACCAAAGTGAGATTATTATTTAAGGGTTACGTTTAAAGTTTTAAATGTCTCATTATTTTTAAACTTTAACATTCAATAAATGTCCATATTACAGTTACACATGTTTTAAAATTTAAAGCTATTTGTGACTGATTTAAATGTTATAGAAAAATGTCTTCAAAGCCCACAGTTCCCACAAACCTCTTTCCTTTGCCGTGGAGTTTCTCTGTTGCCAGCATTGAGTGCGAATGTGGTACTCTTGTTACAAGTGATGAGGAAATATTGGTATGGAGTTATTACTTGAAACCATTGTCTATATGAGGGTTCATTCTGCTCTTTGTGGAAATGATGTCATATGTCCGTGTTTCACAGCTTTGAATCTTCATATTTCCTTAACCTCTTACATTTAATCAACCTCCGCCAGCTATTGATCTTATTTGCTCTCTCTGGTTTTCCTTTCCCAGCATATGGTATGGGTAGAACCCGAGTGGCAAGCCTCTGTGTAACTGCTCCTCCACTCAGCAATAGTGTAGTTAAAGGTCATGCAGCTTTGCAGCTCATTTAAGATGAAATAGGATTGCATTTTATGAGTGTGTCATAAATTACCTGCTTGTGTACTCCAAAGTTTCTTTAAGTTTAGGCAGTTCTGAACAAAGTGGCTAAGGATATTCTTATTTTTTAAAGATATATTTATTTCTATTTTGCATGTCTTGCTTGCACATGTGTAAAAAAAAAAAAAATACACCACATTGGTTTCTGTAGAGGCCCTGATTGGAGTTACAGACTATTAGGCGCCACTATATGTGTGCTGGAAGCCAACCCCAGGTCCTCTGCAATGGTGGCAAGCACTGATAACCCCAGAGTCTTCAGCCCATTGCTATGCACATTCTTACACAAGTTTCTGAATGAACATAAGGTATTGATTCATTTGGTGTTGTATTCAACTTTGTCACTGTCACATGAACTTAAGGGAGAGAATATCAAGGATGACACTTTTATCTTCGCTCATGGTTTCAGGGCTTTGGTCTGATGTATTGGGCTTGCGGGGAAACAGAAACGTCAAAGTAGAAAGGCGTGGTGGCTGAAAGTTGCTCACCTTGTGACAACGTAGCAGTGGACAGGACTGACAGGGAGGGCAGAGGGACAAATACACCCCTGAAAGGCACAGCCCAGTGACCTCTTTCTTTCAGCAAGTCTTCACCTCCTAAAGGTGAAGTACTCCCCCAGGACTTCCCAGTGCCACTCACTGAAAATAAGCCTGCAGTGTAGGAATCTCTAGGGTGTATTCCCCATCCAAGCCATAACAGGGACCTACTTTCTTCTAACTGTCATTGAAATGAGGTAGTCATTGAGTGTATACGTTAGGATAAAGCCCAGACAACACCCGTGCACACCCTACTACTTTTGTGGAATGGCAGATTAGTGACTATTGAATATATAAAAAAGTGTTAGAAGAGTCAGGCAGAACCTGGAAGAACATTTTACAAAGTAACTCTGTATTTGTTTATGTGTGTGTGTGTGTGCACGCGCGTGTGTGTGCGTGTGTGTGTGCGCGCGTGTGTGCGTGTGTGTGCGTGTGTGTGCGTGTGTGTGCGCGCGTGTGTGTGCGTGTGTGTGCGTGCGTGTGAGTGCGTGTGTGTGTGCGCGTGTGTGTGTGCGCGTGCGTGTGTGTGCATGTGTGTGTGCGTGCGTGTGCGTGCGCGTGTATGTGTGTGTGTACATGTGTGTGCGTGTGTGTGCAGTGGCACATGTGTGGAGGACAGAGGACAGCTTGTAGAAGGGAGTTCCCTCCTTCCACCATGTGGATCCTGAAGATTGAAGTCAGTTTATCAAGCTTGGCCCTGTGTGCCATCCCACCAGCCCTGGACAGACATTTTCCTATAATATTAGCAGAGCAGCCTAGAGAAGCAGCAACTAATACTTAGGTCCTATCTCAAACGTCCTTAAATCAATAGTTACAAAAACTTTGTAAGAAATGATTTCTTTCAGTTACATGATTTGTGTGCTTGTCCCTGTGTTTCTTTCTCTGTGTGTGCATGTTAAGTGTGTACAGGTGACCACAGAGGTCAGAAGAGAGTCAGATCCTGAAAATTCCTGGAGGATTATATTGGAGGTTGTGAGCCACCTGGCATGGGTACAGGGACCCTATATAGGGTCTTCTGGAAGAGTGGCAAGCGTTCTTCACCACCGAATTCTTTCCAGTTCTCTAGAAACATTTTAAATGCCTTGGTAAATTTAATATGGTTGGTTCTTTTTAAGCATTCAGATGTTGTGATTTTATAACTAGTACTTCTGCAAATATTTAACCTCTCCTTATAAACCTATTAAGACATGTATTTTAAATGTAGCTCATCTGAAGCATTTCAGTATTGGTGGGAACCTATTAAAATTCTCTCATATGTTTTCATTTATATGAATTTACCATAAATTAAAATTATAAGTATAGCTTTTGACATACGAAACTTATAATAAACACACCATCAACTAACTACTAAATTTTTTCCCTGTGAGTATACATTGCGGTAGTTTGAATGTAATCGGCCACCATAACCTCATAGGGAATGGTGCTATTGAGAGGTGTGGCTTTGTTGAAGTAGGTATGGTCTGGTTGGAGGAAGTGGGTCACTATTGGGGCAGGCGTTGACGTCTCATAAATGTTTAAGCCATGCCCAGTACTACTTCCTGTTGCCTGCAGATCAGAGATGTAGAATTTTCATCTTCTTCTCTAGCACCATGTGTGCTTGCTGACGTATTAGTCTAAATAATCTTTATCAATAAAAACCAGGAGTCAGATAATGGGTTTAAAGCCTGGAAGATCAGAGTACCTGGAGCAGCTGTGCTTCCTACCTGTGACTTTCCTCAGTCCAACAGGGACCAGATCCTGTCTCTGCCTGGCATTATCACTTCCTTTTTTCACCTCCTGAGTGCTGGGATTAATGGCTTGTGCCACCACCACCAAGCTTCTATGGTTAACTAGTTACTACTAGCTCTGCCCTCTGATCTCCAGGCAAGCTTTATTTGTCAGAACACAAAATATCACACAACAGCTTGCCTGTTGCCATGTCCCATCGTGATGATAATAGGACTGAACCTCTGAACTGCAAGCCACCCCAATTAAATGATTTCCTTTATAAGAGTTGCCATGGTCATTTTGTCTCTTCATGGCAATAGAGTCCCTAAATAAGACATACACTGATTCTGAAACTTACCATCAATGGTTTAAAATATGGTTTTGATTTGAATTGTGATGTTGCTGTTTAAAACTAAACATTCACAGTGTCCTGATACCATTATCAGTATCAGAGGGACCATTACCAGTAGTGGTGGCCTTGTTTTATGAAGTGAGGTTGGAGACTTACACAGCTAGAAAGTCAGGACCAGTTGGGAGGCTGCCATCTGTGCCCAGGGGCATTGTCCCTTTGGATTGGTGAGGGATCATTTGATGTAGCCCTTGTCACTAAGGTCATACAGCCAGGTTTCTGCTTGGAAGTCTCTCCTTTTCCCTTTAAGTCAGGTGAATTTAGCCCGCTTCAGCCAGTCCCTCCACCTTTTCCTTGAAAGCTTTCTTGTTTTCCTATTTCTCTTCCTGATGGTGAGGTCAGAACTCTTTGTTTCCACTTTTAAAATGAGTTCTTTGAGTATTTTGTACAATGTATTTTGATCATTATTCACCCCACTCCTCTGATGCTTCCCAGATCTTACGCCCTTTCCTTTCCCATTCAACTATGAGGTGTGTGTGTGTGTGTGTGTGTGTGTGTGTGTGTGTGTGTCTTCCAGCAGCGATCAGTTGCCAGTAGCAACTCAGCTAAGAGCAGGTCCCTGTGCTCACTTCTTATACATGACACCACATTAGGGGTCAAGAGCTTGTAGCTCGATAGGGCATATATCCTAGGGCAGAACCTGCTACTGTTTCTCTGCTGGGTGGACACAGTATTAAATTGACTTCTAATGCTTTATCTTTTACCCAGGGATCATTACATCTCTCAACTCTGGTCAAGTCTTTCTACTCTTGTCATTTTATTTATTTGTTTACTGCAGTAGATGTTGATTAACACAGAGACCCACTATTGTTAAAGATGTAGAAAATAAGAGACTGCATAGTGCTGAGCCCTAAATGGGACATCTATAATTATTCCTTCCTCCCAAAGCTCAGGGGTTCTTAGGGAAGAGGTGGGTTAGCTGATTGTAAAAGCGACAGGTGGCGGACAGCTAACAGGAAACTATTTCCCATACATGGAACAGTGTTTCCCGTACACAGGATTTTCACACAGGAGATCGGAGCTCCTCATGCTAATGCAATACAGTAATTTTGAGATCCCCCTCTTTATTATATCTCTGACATATGTCTAACTGACTTTCCTTGGAAATCGCCTGCTACTTTTAATGACTCACTGGAAGATCAGTGACTGTGAGCTTCCTGCATTAAGGAATGACAAATCATGACTTTTTAGAACACATGAGTTCTTGTGTAACATCTGTGTTGTAAATGAGTGACTCTTGTAAGGGCCAGAGTGACGTTCAGATAGAAATGTAGCCTTTCGATAACGTTTCCCTCCAGAGAACAGCTTTATGGTCGGGTCATTAGCTGACTGGCCCCTTTCGGCTCCCGCGTCTAGTCTGTCATTGCATTCTTTTGGCTTCACCCGAGGAATCTGGCAACATCTTAACCTGATTCGTGGCTGCTGTCACCACTGGTTTGGGCTCAACAGTTAAATCGTTCTTGATTGTTTCTTCTGTGTAGTCTTTCTGCTCTATGACAGCTGTCATTCTTGAAACATAGGTCAGAATGTTATTCTATCAGCATTGTCTCTCCAGTGGCTGTAATCATAAGGGCCTCAATTAGAAAATCTTTGCCTGTATTCCTAGGCCACAGGCTTCGCTCTGGCTTCATATTCCACCAGTGTGTGTCTGTAGCCAGACTGTCCTTGGTATTGTTTTTGGATCACTAAACTCAGCTCAGTTTCCATCTCAGTACCTTTGGACATCCTTCTCCTTTCTGCCATCACGTGACAGTATGCCTCTCTCACAGATGTTATGACATCTCTGCTCAAGGTTCGCCTCCTCAAAGGTATTCTCTGACCATCGTTTCTGGGTTATGCTCCCTTTTGTCCCCCTCCCTGCCACTCTGTGGTCTCGTCACATAGAAAACTGTGTCCCGATTGCTGGTACTCTACATTTTAATTTATTGATTGTCCCAAGTGTATTGCAATGACTTTGGCACTAATGTGTTCAGCAGCGTATGTGGCAGATGTACGTTCTGAGTGGAGGAACTCATGGCTCCTATTCACAATGAAAGCTCAGTGGAAGGGCAGAGCCCTTTATACATTATAATGTATTTGTATATTATAATACAGCTGCATTATAGTGTCTCAGCCATACAAAGTCCCAATAAATACTATTGAATAAATAAATGGTGAGCAGTTTGCAGTGTGGATCTCTGTGTCACATTTCAAATCCTGGTCTTAGATTCCCTTCATCATGCTTTCTGCATCTGGGTAACTGAGCCTTCATCTCCCTAGCCCCATTGATGGCATGGCCAGTGGGATCTGTTGTAAGTTACACTAGGACAGCTGAGCTAAAATCACACCCTTAGCTTGTTGACTTGAGTTTTCTTCCGTCTTGCATTTTTATGTCAAGGAAAACCAGAAGACAGTTAATGTAAGCATAAAGCCAAGAAGAAGATGGAATACTTGAAATGATTGGAAGGCTTAGAGTTGCTAAAGTAACTTGTCATCTCTGGCAAAGAACTGACACTAAACACTGCCATTTATAAACCATTTCATGTACAGTATAATTTATAGTAAAATTCACAGTGTTTAAAGGAAGATAAGCATGTTCAAGAGGAATAGATCTGAAAACCCCCTAAGTAAGATCACATTTAAAAATATCAGTCAAAAAACCCACTGCTCCAAATTGAAGTGTCGTTTAGGATGAAATAAGCCCTATGTATAAAGAGCTAATTCAGGGCATGAAGCACTTACACCATTACCGTTAGCATGTGTGGAAATGAACTCAGATTAAAAGGAATTCTTAAACTTGTGGCGTTGGTCAGGTCGTCCCTGTGTAAAGGCCCTGTTGCCAAGTTACATCCCCTGAACCCAAGAGTGCCATGCATGCATCTCACCTCCCTAGCCCTGTCCTTATCTCTAACACTGCTGGTGCTTCTGCTTGCCCATGCCTTTGTCTCCAGAAGAAGCAGAACAGTGGGGTTTCAGTATTCAGATTCACCTGATATGGTATTAGTTCCATCACATAGTGTCACATGATCCATGTTTATTTTAAATCACTTCATGTTCTTTAAAAATGGGTGCTTTGGAACTGTTTGTTGTCGTTGGAAACCACTTCTTTGCTAGCATTGAAGAATCATTTGCCAAATGATTCATATGATATGAAGAACACTGGGCTCTGGGCTTGCCTCTCGGGACCATATTGGCGTACCAGAGTCCTCAGAGTTGATGATGCTGTTAATTGTTAGCTTGACGGGACCTGGAATTCTTGGGGAGTTTGGGCTGTGGGGGAAATTATTTTGTTTGCATTAATTGAGTTGGCAAGGCTCTTTCACTAGGGGTGACATTTCCTGAGCTCAGATCCTGGACTATATGATAAAGGGTGTTGAGCTCATACATTCATTTCTCCCTGCTTCTTTGCCGTGGGCACAATGAGGTCAGCTGCTCTTGTGCTGTGATCTTCCTGCCATGATGGACTGTAATTGTGAACTGTGAGCCAAATAGACTTGTTCTCCCTTAAGTTGCTGTGGTCAGGGGATTTTAGCGTAGCCACATGAAAAGGAGCTGAGAGAGCAGACAGTATTGGGAGGATTCCTGAATGTACATGCTAGATAACAATGAGTCAGATGCCTTGTGCCTGAGATTCAGGGATCTCATTTTGTCAAGTTTCTCAGGGATTCTGAGAATGTTTGCATGTACAAACAGTTTTAAGTTTCTTCCTTCAGAACTCTTTCATATAGTTAGAAAATGAAAATGAACACGAAAGGCACAATAAGACAATGTATTAGTGTGTGTGTGTGTGTGTGTGTGTGTGTGTGTGTGCGCGCGCGCATGTGTGAGATCTAAATGTGGGGTAATCTAGATAAGACAGCACAGGGTCAAAGCCTTGATTTATTGCTGGGTAAGCATCAGAAGGAGCGCTAGTGCAGCAGGGTTCATCTGAGTGTGCCAATCATTAGTGTGGTTTCTCTGGAGTCTCCTTGCTCACAGGTGACAAGAGTTTTCAAGAAGGGCCTAAAAAGAAATCCAAACACTTTGGTCTAGTTATTTTTCACTGTCTTGGTAAAGCCATTCTGTAAAATGAACTAGATAGAATTCCTTACCAAATTCTTTCAGGACTAAATGTGGATATTGTATGGAAGTCCTCATAGTCCTTGTTACAGTTCAAACCTACATAAACCAGCTTCCCTAATTACCATGTTAGAACACTGTTCTCGCTGCCATCAAGATGCCCTGGTAGTGGTGAAATAAGTTAGACCTTGTCCTCGTACATGGTTATAATTGCAAATATCAGTGGCCTTTAGAAACTTTTATTATAGGGACTTCTAAAAGGTGGACTCCATTATAGGACATTTTTCTCTATTTTTTCCCCTTCTTCTAGCATACATAATTAATATGGATTCCTGGACATTACTTTGAAGGGGATTTTTTTAATATTTTATTTATTTTTTTATTGAGAAAAGGAAAAAAAAAGTTTCCCCCCATTTCCCTCCCCCTCCTCCCACCCTTTCCCCTCCTCCCACCCTTCTCCCCCTCCCCCCAAACCTCTCCCCCTCCCTCTCCAGTCCAAGAGCAGTCAGGGTGCCCTGCCCTGTGGTAAGTCTTAGGTCCTCCCCCCTCCGACCATATCTTGAAAGGTGAACATCCAAACTGGCTAGGCGCCCACAAAGCCAGCACATTGAGTAGGATCAAAACCCCTTGCCATTGTCCTTGGCTTCTCATCAGTCCTCATTGTCCGCCATGTTCGGAGAGTCCGGTTTTATCCCATGCTTTTTTTGAAGGGGGTTTTAATCAACATTGCTAATAGGTGGTCTGTGAGAATGATGCTGTGGTTATCTCATAAATGCAGTCTGTTACCGCAGTGGAGCTGCAGCAGGCATTCAGACTGCACTCATTCCCTGATGCCTAGTGGAAAGGAAGAGAAGCAGGAGGCATGGAGACTGAAGTAGGGAGCCTCGTGAAAGGTAGATCTTCCTGTGGAAGCATCACAGCTCCCTTTAGTGCCAAAAGATGCCTCTGGAGTAACCAGCAGGAAACTGGGGGGAGTTGTCTGTTTGAAAAACAATATTATAATCTGATTTATATTTTAAAAGGCTTTTTTTTTTTTTTTGCATGTTGGTTTTTAGTAAACCAGGAAGACTTGTTGGTGCTTTGAATTAGAGTAATCCTATGGAAATGGGGGAGTGAATGGTGTCAGTTCGGTTTGGGGGCCCTACCACTGGGACTGCCTGTGGGACTGATCTGGGGGACCACTGGGAATCCAGGCCAGCTTCTGGCAGTCGTTTGTAAGCCTCTAGGGAAGTAGGAGGCATTTTTAATAACAGTTCTGGGGCACATCTTGGGAAACTGAAAGATTCTTTTGAAGACCTGTGTCATCCCTCCAGTTCTCCCTGTCCGGCTGCTGCGTGTGTAGTCTGAGAGCAGCCCAGATAGAGGGGAAAATCTAGAGAACCGTCAGTGGGTTTTGTCAGCTGGTACCAACATTTAGCAGGGTGATGGGGCAAGGGCGCGGCAGCAGCGACTGGCAAGTGTAAAGGGACAGGATAATCTGAGGATGAAGGCACTAAAGACATGGAGACGGACACCTCCGGCGTATTCGAAAGACAGAATTGACCGACAGATTGAGAGGCGTGCCATGCTAGAGTAGGCCGCGTACAAACCAGCAGGTAACCAAAGGAATAATGAGCACTGGGAATCCTGGGAGGACTACAGAGGGATGCTGAAGGGTTGCTGAGAATGCAGAGCGTGAAGACCTTGAAGCCAAGACAGACTCTTAAGATTCTGATAGGAAATGCTTAAGAATGGTTCAGTTCTGAGGAAGGCTCTGCAGGGCCGAGGACAAGCAAATGAGAAGGAAGGTCCGGGAGTGACCACAAGTGTCCCCGCTGTGGGCGAGACTGCACAGACCAGTGTGGATGGAAATGCACTGGTGCTGCCAGCTGTAAACTCAGAAAAATGGAAATGATCTGTCACTCTGCAAGTACTTTCTATAGTACTTCTTGCTTTCTTCATATTTAACCCCTTGTCAAGTCACAGTTGTGATATAATGCTAGTTCAGCGTGTGTGTGTGTGTGTGTGTGTGTGTGTGTGTGTGTGTGTGTTGTGGTGTTTGTGGTGTCCATTTTCTCCAACCACAAAAAGAAGAATGTTTAATTTGGGGGGACCAAAGATTCTTTTAGAATCCCAAATAAGCAGCAGACCTTCCCTTTCCCTTCAGGGAAACACAAAATCCCAAGAAGTGGCATGCTTTATGGGGTTGGGGATGAGAGGGTGGGGGTAGTAGCCTAGATTATGATGTAGGTTCTAGAGCATAATGAAATAGATAAACCGTTTCCATTGGTTCCAGGTTTTAGTCATCGTGCAGGTACTTGAGGGAGCTGGTCATATTGCATCCACATGCAATACACAGAGCATGACTGGTACAGTGAATGCTTGTAATCTGCTAATGTTCTCTATTTTATGTCATCTAAGATTCCTGCCTAGGGAATGGCCCCACCCACAGTGAGCTTCCTGCCTAGGGAATGGCCCCACCCACAGTGAGCTTCCTGCTTAGGGAATGGCCCCACCCACAGTGAGCTTCCTGCTTAGGGAATGGCCCCACCCACAGTGAGCTTCCTGCTTAGGGAACGGCCCCACCCACAGTGAGCTTCCTGCCTAGGGAATGGCATTGCCCACAGTGAGCTTCCTGCTTAGGGAATGGCTCCACCCACAGTGAGCTTCCTGCTTAGGGAATGGCAGAACACACCATGTAGGCTGGTCTTCCTTCCTCCATCAATATACTCAAAGATAATTCCTCACAGGCATGCCTAGGGCCACCTCATAGGTGATTCTGGGTTCTGTCAACTGACAATTAACATTAACTGCTGTAATTGCTGTGTGAACTATGTGGGCAGAAGGAGGAGTGGAGGCTGGAGTAGCCTGCCACAGTATTGTAGATAGGTTCAGAAGCTTCCTCAAGCCTGGTCTTTTTCCTTCATTGACTCTTACTGCTGGTTCTGCCTGTTTGGCTACTGTTTACCCTGGCCAAGGTTACTTGGGCAGACAGATTCAGAAGAATATGCAGGTACCATCTGTTCTCAGTCAGATAGTCCTTAATTCCATAAAACAATAATGCTACAAGACTTATTGAACATTGTCAAATAGTCATTTTCAAGGTGGGCCAGAGTGTGATAGTGAGGGAAGAGATTATGTTAATGGAAAAAAAATGTATATCATATACTTGCTGTTTTTATGGTGCAAACTATATAACATGGATGAATTAAAATTTCCTTTGAGACAACAAATTTGTTCACGGCCATTGAGAAAGTCTTGTAGAAAGTTTGAATGTTAAAAATATCAAGACTTTTCTTTACCATTTACTTAAGAGGGGAAGACCCACATGAAGTCCTAGAGGTTAGTTAATTGGGTTATTTATGCTTATTTAGTAAATAGTGAAGAACTGAGATTGTACTCATAACCTTATGTTTTTTTCACTGTTTGGTTGTGTATCTTGATTCATACAGAGTAATTCATTAGTTAGAATTATATGTTTTCTATTTTTTAAAAAACGAATTATCTTATTTACTTACATATGGATGATATGTTGCCAACATGTGTGTCTACACGCCAAGTGTGTTCTTGAGTCTATGGAGACCACAAGAGGGCATCATATGCCCTGGCACTTGAGTTACAGATGGGTTGTAAGTCCCGATGTGGGGGCTGGAAATTGAACCCTGGTTCTCTGGTAGAGCATCCAGTGAACTTAAATGTTGAGCCATCTGTCTGTCCAGTCCCGTTCTGAATTTTTCAGTGTGGAAATCCCAGCAGCTTAGATCTCTAGTCACCGCTTAATCTTGAAAGCTCTTTCCTCTCTCTGCTCAACCTACAGTATTTTAATGTTCCCTCTTGCTGCTGTGTGATTTTTTTTCAAGATCCAGAAACACAGTAAATTTATGGCTCATAAATTGTAGAACAGCTCGTGGAAGCCACATATTACAAGGAAGGTGCAAATAATTGTGTTTTTAGTTATAGTCTCAAACTTCTGAGTGGCATTATTGATGACTATGCTTGTCTTTCTGTTCCAATATGAACTGTCGGTTATATAAATATTAATTTTATGAGCAATCAATTTTTTAAGTGAGGAATTTTATTGCGATAAAAAGAATGGGGGAGAAAAGAGAGAAAGAGAGAAAGGGAGAGAGAGACAAGAAAAGAGAAAGAAAGGGAGAGGCAGAGACCTACTTGACTCTTGAGCACAGCAGTGGGAGAAGAGAGCCGAGCACTGGAATTGTATGTGTAGTTCTCATTCAGAAGATAGGTAGAATTGTTACTAAGTCCTTTTGTTTAGTGCAGATTTGTTTTCTTTTTGAAATTGCTTCTTAGCACAGCTAGGTCCTACACCCTTCCTTTGTGTACTGACACAGGTCGGTCGCTAGAACATTCAGGTCAGCATTTACAGTATGCCTAGGATGGAGATGTCTGGAAAGATAGATAGAACTCAGGGTGAAATGAACCAATTGCCATTTGAACTTCGAGTTGGGAGGCTGATAGCATGGAAATAACCTACTTCACAGGTCAGGTCAAGTATGTTTGCCTTCTGAGAGGGACTTGTGGCTGCCACCAGGAACTGCTGGCCAGCCTTTTGAGCCCCAGTTCACTTTAAATGAGTGAACAGGGTAGAGAGTGTGCGTCTCTCGTTGAGGAGATTGGCAGAATGCGTTTGAAGAAGTAGGTGATGAGCAGAACTCTTCTTGTCCATGGAGGTGTGATGCTGGGAAAGTTAGTTCATAAAGGTAAAAGCATATGATTCTGTGTCAGTTTTCCTTATATAGAACAACCGGGATTTGACTTGATCCTAAAACTAGGTGTGACACTTGGGTATTTCCTTGTGTGTGCAGTGGTGGTCTCCCTAATTCATTGCTTTGCTGGGTAGAGTTGGCTTGTGGGAACTCGAAAACGTTTATGTGTCAGAACTGGGTCTTGTGGATGCTCTGGACAGGGCAGGGAACCCTGACTGCTCTTCGGACTGGAGAGGGGGGGGGGAGGAGAGTGGGGGTGGGGACTAAGGGAAGAGAAAAGGGAGGTGGGGAGGAGGCAGAAATTTTTAATAAAAAAAAGGAAAGAAAGAAAGAAAGAAAAAAAGAGTTGCTTAAATTCTACTTCATTTAGGGCACAATCTTCTTACTCTCCTCATGTTTTATTAACTTGGATTTTGGTGCATTTTCTGATATCAGATAATTGAACTTTTTCAGTAAAAGATGAGACAGATCTGTGAATGTTCATATACAGAAGAATTAGTCCCCATCAAAAAGTGCAGGCAAACAGTGTGTTTGTGGAAATCCTGGGGAGTCTACTTTTTTATCAGCTCCCTCTTAAAGTTCACATCAATAAAGGTACCAGAAAGCCCATATACACACATACCTACACACAGAAACAACACAGACACATACATAGATGAATATGCACACACAGAGAGACATACACCCGTGTAGACGTGTAATACACACGAACATACACACACACACACACACACACACACACACACACACACACACACAGCCACTGTGGACTTGGTAATAGGAAAATAATGCCCTGGAACTGGAGCTTTCGCCCCACCCACCAGTCCCGAATAACACTCTGAGGCTTAATATTAATTCCAGACTGTTTGTCCTATGGCTCTGTCTTCTTACTGACCACCTCTACATGTAAACTAATGCATTTCCGTCAATCTATATATTTCTACATGGATGTGGCCTTACCTCATCTTCTACTTGTCTTGCTTCCTCGGTGGTTGCTAGTGGGTGTCTTCCCCGACTCTGCCTTCCTTCTCCCTGTCCCTCTGCTTGGATTTCCCACCTCGCTATATTCAGTCCTGCCATAGGCCAAAGCAGCCTCCTTATTAACAGAGGATAATCAAATCTATTCACAGCATACAGAGGGGCATCCCACATCATGATCCAGTAATGCAGTAAGGGGGAACAGAAAAGAGAAAGTGGAACAAAATAGTATGGGAAGTATCCTAACTTTCTGAAGTTTTCAAAATTAAGCATTATACTGCTCTAAAGCCAAAACTTTATTAATTTTCAAGTGGAAATCACACAGTCAGTTGTTAAGTTTGCGGTAGTAACAAAATGTGCTGCTTGGCTGCCTTCGCAGAGACTTTGGAAGTAGCATCTGGGCATCAAGCTGCTGCTGGAGTCATGGCATTTGCATCACGTCTGTAGTGGCGTCGACGTCTCTAGGGAAATACAGGGGCCAGGAGGATTGGAGGACGAATTGTGGCCGCCTACACGTGGTTGTTTTTATTTTATCCACGTGTGTTCGTTATCCACAGCACTGGGGTTTGAATTATTTCGCAAAGTATAGAGCATGTGCCTGTCAAACCAGGAGAAAGCATTTTTCTTCTTGTCATTTATGGTTTTGGACTTGAACTTCTTTCTCCTCTGTCTATGTAGAATGTGTAACTGATTTCTTGACATCAGCCATTCCTCTACACTGTTAAATACCAGCAGGCATTCCTTTGGCCTGGCTCTGTTTTGGTACATCACTATCAAACCTCCCTTAAGACTTCAAAGTTTGCCATGTCTTTCTTATGTTCCTGATAGCTCTACTCATTTATAGGACAGAGGAGATGACTTTTTGTGGGGTTCCCGCCATCTGCTGGGCCCTGGATGTTTTATTTGTGCTCATGTGCCCTTTGTATGTCCTTGCTGTATAAGTTCTGTCCTCTTGGATGAGAGAAAGCCTGAGCAAGGAAGGTTCTTAGCCTTCAGCGACAGTGCCTAAAACTTACAAAACTGTGAACCTATCTTTTTCACTTATCTCAAGCCAGGCATGATGATGGACATCTTTAATCCCAGCACTAGGGAGGGAGAGGCCTGCAGAACTCTGTGCATTCAAGGCCAGCCTGGTTTACAGAGTCATGGTCAACTGGAGATACACAGTGAGACTATGTATCAGTGAGTCATGTCCGAAAGAGTGACATGACTGTTTCTTATGTATTAGTCACCTTATTACATTGTTTCTGTGTGTTTTCCAAAAAGATACTATTTATATCCTATGATGCTGTCATTTGGCATGTTGTCAATAATGTTAGACACCAGGCTTCATGTTGCTGCCTGTTGTGCAATCCCCATTTCCCAGGGGGCAGAGGTTGAAGAGACAAGGGGGCAACGATCCCGACTCCAAGAGATTCCAGTGCAAAAGCTCAAAGTTCTTTATTGTTAAAATGTCGGGGTCTTATGGGGTTAGGGAAAGTAAACTTCTGCAGGAACACTTTTTTGGTTTGTTCTTTTGAAACTGGCAGCCGCTGCTGGCGTGTTGTGATTGGCTAGGAGCTCACGTCATTAGTTACTGTGCTTTTGCTTCCGCTGACAGGTTGTTTTGGCCAATTTTGCTTATTCGTTGTGAGTTTGCATTGTGCTTGCTTGTGCTTGCGCTATTGCCCTGTGTCAGTTTCATAGTCTCTGTTCCTGTCAAAGGATCCCCACAAATCCTTACCAGTGTGTGAAGGGCTTGAAGGAAGTGACTTTCGTGTGGAAAAAGCCATTTATTAGAGAACTGTGCAAAAGATGCCAGTGATACTGTGTTCCAGAAAAGTGTGATACCACAGCTTGGGCAACTGAAGCCAAGAAGGAAGGGGGTTAGGTACAAGTAGCACAGATTAGAGAAGGCAAAAACAAACAAACAAACAAAAAAATCACTAGAAAGGGTTTCTAAAACAAAAGGATGCTGCTTCCTCAGAATCACCAGAGTTTATCAGGAAAAATCCAGAAGCTGAACATTCATGTGATTATCCATACCTGCACATATCTATGTGTTTGTCTGTGCACATACCCATACATGTGTTTCTATTTACACACACATACATAAACATGTATATTTATATATGCATACGTTAACCCACATCCAGACATGTGTCTGTATATGCCCTTACACACATGCATACATGTGTGTCCACTTAAAACACACCCCCCACACCCATGTGCACTCACACATGTGTGTTCATACACGCACAGACACGCATCCATACACATATGCAGACAGCAGTCATTGCTTGCACAGTTGGTGCACAATTCACAGTGGGTGGTAATAACTGGTAATGAGCACTCAGGGTAATGAGAATATCATGTTAAAACCCAGAGCCCTCCTTCCTGAAACTCTTTATCAGTCTTTCTCTTGGAGTTGGGAGTTAAATAAGGATCTGAACATGCAAATGAAGAAGAGCCTGGCATTTCTCAATGTGCCCTACAGATCTTGCATGGGGACAGCAATGATTTTTGTGCCATTGCTGCTTTTGTTGGAGAGAACGGAAGCTAATGCCATCTGTGTGCATCCTTTGAGTTGGGCACACAACAAGGAACTTGCTCTAGCAGGACTCGTCATCTTTTCATCCAACGTTTCAGCTCACCGTTCTGCGAGTCTCAGTTTCTCCCTTCAGGAATTGCATCTGGCTCAGTGTGACTCATGAACTTGGCGCATAGGGAAACACGCTTTCAGTTTTAAACAGATTGATTCATCTTCTTTAGATGGGTTTTGTGCTTTATCAGAAAGTTGACTAATGGCTATGTCTTGGTTAGGTTTCTTATTTCTGTGAAAAGACACCATGACGACACTTATCAAGGAAGTAGTTCAATTTTGGTGGCTCACTTACAGTTCAGAGATTCAGTCCATCGTGGCGGGGCACATGGCCGCATGCAGACAGGCATGGTGCTGGAGAAATAGCTGAGTGTTTATAACCTGCAGATAACAGCAAGTCAACTGACCGTCCCCCTCGTGGTATCCTGAGTGTAGGGAACCAGAAAGCCTGCCCCAGCAGTGACACATTGCCTCCAGAATGTTTGACCCAGATTAAAGGTGTGCCCTCCAGCCTCGAGGTCTGGATTAAAGGTTTGTGTCATCCAGTGCCCATCAAGACACACTTCTTCCAACGAGGCCACACCTCCTAAGAGTGCCACCCACTGTGAGTTTATGGAGGCCAAATATATTCAAACTCATAGACTGGGTTAATTTAACTGTTTGAATTAGTTGATGGTGTTACTTATTATGCCACTGAGAATTAACTCTGTCTGGCTCAGTAGGTTAATATTGTCCATGGGAAAGATACTGAAACGCCTTGGAATCTCGGAATCTTAAGATATGGTCCTTAGCAGAAACATCAGATGTTGCGGTATTATTGAAGGAAATGCATCCTGGAAAGGGATTGGCCTGTTCAGTGTTGTGGTTGCAGTGGGTCCTCTGGACTCAGACCCAGGGCAAAAATGTCTGGGGCAGAAGCTCTTTACTGAGAAATGAGAGGTGACACCCCAGTGCATAAAGGCCTTAAGGGCAGCCTACAGGCAATTTTATGCCCAGTAAACCAAAGCTTACTTCCTGATCTGAGGGAGAGAAATCTTTTTGTACGCAAGTGGGAGGTGGGACTGTTTTAAGCTTTGACTCCTGGGCCCATGCACAGGAGTCAAGTACTTTCCCATTGAGCTACAGCCCTAGGACTAAGGGAGTAAAACCTTTATAAACTTATTGTGCATTGGAGTTGAATGGCCTTGATTGAACTGGATGGCTTTTGTGCTGTTTCTGCCCCAGGTAATGACGTTCTTGATTTGATTTATGTAGTCTAGTGTAAGTTTTCCCGTTATATCCTATCAATACAGCACCTCGAGCATTTTGCTTAGGAAATGGTAGGGTTTCTATTGTATTTTTATAGACATTCTGCATTGTGATTTTAGATTTATAGTTAAAAAGTTCCCATTGCTCCGTGGAGTGCCCTTACTCTCATGCATACAACAAAGCAATAATAGGCTCTATAAAGTTCAGAAGGATTTTGAAAAATTAGCAAAGCACTTGAGTAGTTAATTGCCTGTGAATCCTGGAGCCTAGAGAGTGGTGACCCACAGAAATCAGAGTATAATCGGCTCTATAGAAACCTTGACTCCAGAAGAATAACTTCTTGGCATTTAAGTGAGAAATGAAGGATGTTTTAGTCCCCAAAGGAAGGGCTTGCGTCAGATAGTCTTCAGGCTTCCTTTTGGTTTCTGTTGTCTTGGCTCCTGGCAGATGGTAAAGAGAACTGGCTGTAGACTCAGAAAATAGGCCTTGTAAATGCCCATTCTAGGTCTATTCTGCCTTAAAATAAAGGTAGATTATTTTCCTAGACCTTCCAGGTGGAAAGCTATCTGTTTCTGGAATTTGCTCATCTTTCAGTTTTGGAGGTTAGAAAAGGCTGGCCGAGGTGATCAGACTTCCTTTCCAAGCTCCAGGTTTTTGATCAGTATGTTTGCAGCCTTGAGAACAACAAAGGCACAGTGAGACAATTGCACTGCCTTGTGTGCAATAGCACGTTTTTTGCTGTGAGTCCTGTAGGTCTTTCCCTTAAATGATTTAGCGGCAAAAGGACATGTATTGTCTTCCAGTTCGAAGTCTACCTTAAAGATGGGGTTCCTTCCTCTTCTCTCAGAACTGAGGGAGGGTAAGGAGAGCTCCAGTAAGTGCCTGTTGTGCCTCTTCTGTGCTCTGCTGCGATGCTATTGAAAGGCTTTACAAGGAGAAGGGAATTTGATCAGATAAAAGCAATTTTTAAAAGCTGGTTTGAACAGCAATTTTCCCTTTAGTGTTCTTCTTTTCTTATTGTTATCTCTGAAAAAGTCTTTGCTACAGTGGAAGTGACACAAGAGAAATTCTCACAACTGTCAGGTTATAGTTGATATCTTTCTCGGCATCTTAACGTGAGGATCTTTTGCCCCAGCACCTGGAAAAACCTGAACATAAAGGGAATCCAAGGCCACAGGAGAAAATCATGGAACAAAGTGAGGAAAATGAAGACAGAGAAACAGATAATACTTAATTGGATTCCAAAAGCACCATTGATTGTACCACATCAGGACAGAGAAGGCTGGAGTTTGAGGCCTGTGGCCTCATTTCTCAGCCTCAGTGTTTATAACTTTCTTTTTTTTTTTTTTTTTTTCTTAATTTTTTTTTATTAAGAAAGAAAAAAAATTTTCCGCCTCCTCCCAGCCTCCCACTCCTCCCACTCTCCCCCCCGAACTTCCCCCCCTCCCTACCCCCCCCCCCTCCTCTCCCCCTCCCTCTCGAGTCTGAAGAGCAGTCAGGGTTCCCTGCCCTGTGGAAAGTCCGAAGTCCTCCCCCCTCCATCCTGGTCTAGGAAGGTGAACATCCAAACTGGCTAGGCCCCCACAAAGCCAGAGCTAGAAGTAGGATCAAAACCCAGTGCCATTGTCCTTGGCTTCTCAGCAGCCCTCATTGTCCATCATATTCAGAGAGTCCGGGTTTATCCCCTGCTTTTCGAGTCACAATTCAGCTGGAATTGGTGAGCTCCCAATAGATCAGTCCCACTGTCTCCGTGGGTGGTTGCACCCCTCTTGGTCCTGACTTCCTTGCTCATCTTCTCCCTCCTTCTGTTCCTCATTGGGACTTTGGGAGCTCAGTCCAGTGTTCCAGTGTGGGTCCATCGCCAGATGAAGGTTCTATGGTGATATGCAAAATATTCATCAGTAAGACTATAGGATAGGATCATTTCAGGTTCCCTATCTTCAGCTGCCCCAGGAAGTAACTGGGGACCTCTCCTTAGGCACCTGGAAGCCCCTCTAGGTCCAAGTCTCTTCCCAACCCTACGATGGCTCCCTTAATTAAGATATGTGCTTCCCTGCTCCCCTATTCTACCTTCCTGTATCCCAATCATCCCATTGCCCCAAGCTCTCCCCATCCAACCCTTCTCACTTTTCTCCCCATCTCCCCTTACCCCCCTCCCACCCCACTCTTAAGATCCCGATTTTTTGCCTGGCAATCTTGTCTACTTCCCCTACCCAGGAGGATAGCTATATGTTTTTCTTTGGGTTCACCTTCTTATTTAGCTTCTTTAGGATATCAAAATAAAGACTCACTGACCTTTATTTGTGGCTAGAAACCAACTATGAGTGAGTACATCCCATGTTCATCTTTTTGGGTCTGGGTTACCTCACTCAGGATAGTATTTTCTATTTCCATCCATTTGCATGCAAAATTTGAGAAGTCATTGTTTTTTACTGCTGAGTAGTACTCTAATGTGTATATATTCCACACTTTCTTCATCCATTCTTCCATTGAAGGACATCTAGGTTGTTTCCAAGTTCTGGCTATTACAAATAATGCTGCTATGAAC
Organism: Microtus ochrogaster; assembly: GCF_000317375.1. NCBI lineage: Eukaryota > Metazoa > Chordata > Mammalia > Rodentia > Cricetidae > Microtus > Microtus ochrogaster. Next base: position 3,339,395 of record NC_022025.1, read on the forward strand.
ATAGTTGAACAAATGCCCCTGTCATATGATCGGGCATCTCTTGGGTATACTCCCAAGAGTGGTATTGCTGGGTCCAGGGGTAGGTTGATCCCTAATTTCCTGAGAAACCGAAACACTGCTTTCCAAAGTGGTTGCAATCAAAGGGTTGAGTTCAGAAATCTGGAAGGTGCCATTCACCTATTAATTCGGTGAGGATTACTTCCACTGGGTTTGTTGATTCAGTCTCTTTTGTAGAAGCTAAATCATGGCCGAATTTAATACATGAGACATGATGACACTTTCTAGAAAGGGAAATGCAAGTCCATGGAAGTTAGATGTATTTGTACAGGTGGTGGGGATGTGAATGAATGACCCTTGCCATATTTCTCAGGAGCTGTCTTTCCTGTATGCGAAGGCAGGTAGTGTGGTTGGTTCCAGCCACTAAGCACAGACTCTGAGATAGCCCTGCTTTCTTCACTGTAATTGAGACACACAGTACACAGTAGGATTGTTTTGACCTGGGAACCAGATACACCTTCAATTCTTCTGTTGCCAATGATAGAGATGAAAAATTTTTGGAAATTTTTAATTTGTAGCAGATGAACCTATTTTTGTGTCTCTGATTTCTTGAAAAGCTGGCTATTCTCTCAAACTGAACTTACGTTGTGAACTCAGGTCATAAAATATATAATGTGCAGCTTATCTTTTTACTCATGTGCTTCTCCTAGTAAATCATACCTCCAAATGTCTTCAGCTAGGCATCTGTGGAGTGCTTCTGTGAAATCTAATACCAGCTTTGGCAGCTCCCGATGAGAAGAAAATGGCTTTTAGTGAGAAACTAGAAGCCCCAAATGCAAGCTTTTAAAGTGGCTGTTATTGTTGGTAACCAAGTAGATTTGCTAGTGGTAAGGAGATTTAGAGAATTCTTCTCAGAATAAGTCAGGAGAAGCATCTCCCCAAAGTCATTAAATAAGATTTTGCTCTCTGTGACTTGACATAAACAAGATTTTTTTTTTTATTTTTTATTTTTTTATTGCTGCAGCCTCTGAATGTTGCATTAGGCAGAGAGAAATGCAAGCAAGGAGAGCCTGGCATTCTGCAGTCTTTCCCAGCACGGTTGGAGGGCAGCCGAAGCTGTTATTGCTCTCATTAGATGTTTTGTAAAGAACTTGAACATCCGGGTACAGTGAGAATGGGCCAAGTGTTGCATCATCTGCAGCTGGTTATCTGTGGTCACTGAAAAGGAGGGTGTGGGTATAAGTCAGGGGAACCTGGTTAGGTTCTGCATGCTAGTGACCTTGCAATAAGTCACTGGGGTTAGTTGGGGGATTAGGTGAGTGTGGCCTGTCCAGACCTAGGTCTTGCCAGTGCCTGTGCTAGCAGTGATGGTAGCGGGACGGCGGGGAAGTAAATGGTTTATGAGTTGTGTACTCCAGGACAGTACGCTTTGACCTGAACTTTGCTATGGTGTGTAACTTCTTCCCGTGGGAGTGTTATCCAGTCAAATGAAATGCTTAGCATACTTGAAATCCCAGGGTGGCCTCAACCAAAATCAGCATTTGGTTTCTGTTGTCCCTGCTTCTCCTGCCTGGCTGCTGATCTGTTTGCACTGTCTCCAGACAGTGAGGTATTTGTTTCTCAAAGTGATGCTCCTCTGGCATTTGACAGCACACCTTCCAGTTTCCCTGACTTTGAAATTGTGGTGTGATTCAAAGGCCATACATCCACGACCTTACTAATGTTTTATTCACATAGAGGTCCTGTGCATTGACTTTTTTTGCCTTTTTGAACTCAATGTAACAAAACTGTATGCCAAAAAACTATTAAAAGTGTAGAGCCAAGAATTTTTTTTTACCTTCTAGCTTAGGAGTTTAACTTTTATTTGAGTCTGATATTGTGTCTGTTCCCCCCTCCCCCGTGTGTGTGTGTGTGTGTGTGTGTGTGTGTGTGTTCAGCCATGCATCTCTTGGCTCTCTCACATGCATTTTGTAAGGCATTATGACACACAGCCACAACAAAGGAGGCCTTGGCCTTGAGCTGATATCTGCTTGTTTGAAAGAATATTAACTGCTTCTTAGTTTCTTTCCTCACCGTGATAAAATGCCCTGACAACAGCAATCTAAGGGAGATCCAGTTCGTTTTGGTCGCCAGTTCCAAGCCGTCTGGCCTCAGTGCAGGGAAGTACTATGGCGGGAGCATGGCAGAGCTAATCTTTCCATTCCCAGTAAAGAGCAGAAAGCAGTGAATGAGTCCATGCCGGTGCTCGGCTTGCCCTTTCCAGTTCACAGTCTCCACATCAATTAGAGCAATGAAGATCTCCCCTCATTGTAATTTCTAGAGGTGATTTAGACAATCACACGTGTGCCCATGAGCAGCCCTCATAGGTATCAACTTGACAATTAATATTAGCCATCTGAATCTATTGATATAGTTTTATATAAAAGAGGCTGATTTAATTCTTGGCCAATAATAATATCATATATGATATAAATGTTTATTCTCAGTCAGAGGACATAGGAGACACACTGCCTCCTTGTGACATGCTTTTCATGGTTCTCACTGTATTTGTAAAAATTGTATAAAAAAGCATGAAATAATTAAAATAGCTTTTATAGCCAGATAAAAGCCAGTGAGCAGTGGTGGCGCACACACCTTTAATCCCAGAACTAAGGAGGCAGAGGCAGGAGGATCTCTGTGAGTTTGAGGCCAGCCTGGGCTACAGAGCAAGTTCCAGGACAGGCTCCAAAGCTACAGAGAAACACTTGTACACTTGTCTTGAAAACAAAACAAGCCTTCTAGAATCTCTATTCCCAAAGTCTCTTTTGCTCAGAAGCCGGGGTCCTGAGCACAGTCGCCATTGTTCCCACCCCTTTGCTGTGCGCTGCAGTTTCTGCAGAGTTCCCTGTGACGTGTTCGTCTTTGGGAAGAACCACATGCTCCACATTTATGTGCTGCCTGTTTTTGAGAGAGTCATTCTTGTGGCAAGTGGGAACAAGATCAACCAGACTGTGGTGGGCCAGTGGATGGGAGATTTATAGGCTGAACTGACTGTGGTCTAGACCAGGAGCTGAGATGGTTTACAATGTGAGGATTAATGTTATCTTCATGAAAGTCAGTCTTTAGAAGAGGACTACTTCCAGCCATTTGTGTGATATGAGAAAGAAGTTGAATTTCTTAGGGATCCTCAGAGTTCTTGAGTTAGAAGGGCAAGAGTGGGGGCCCTCTTTCCACCGCTTTTGCCAGTTCTTCAGCACAGGGGATGAGAAGGAAAGAGGACAGACGTGATGCAGGACAGAGGACAGACGTGATGCAGGACACAGGACAGGTGTGATGCAGGACACAGGACAGACGTGATGCAGGACAGACA